>NC_083321.1:50706660-50727698 GCF_963455315.2 Globicephala melas | reverse complement strand
ACCTCTTGGGAGTACGATTTCCTGTCCTGCCAAACAAGACTTTGCTAACTGGGACCTCCTTCATGTACATTTCCTAATATGTTTCACTTTCTAATCCTCAGGGTCCCTTTCCTATCCTATCTGCCACTCTATTTCTATTTCCTGCTCTGCACGTCACTTCCTGACTCTACTTCCTGCCCTATACATCATTTCCAGTCCTGTTTTATTTCCTGTTGTATATATCCCTTCCTGCGCCATATTCTAATTCTTAGCTTGTAGTTCACTCCCTCATTCTCATGACATTGTCTGGACAGAATTTTACACACACACACACACACACACACACACACACAGAGTATCCTAATAGATTTTATTTTGGGGTTTCTATAGCCTATTTCCTGTAATATATGCCACTTCCAGCTCTGTATGACATTTTTCCTCCCTCTTAACCTTCTTCTGGCAGGACAGTGCGGAGTCCTAAACCCAAAGCCGAGGTCCCTGGGTTTGAGTAGGATGTGTAGACCCACCTGTGTCTGGGGGAGATGGTGGGGTTGAGCAAAGCAGGTTGAAGCCATCTGGAAGCTGGACTGCGGCCAAGAAGCGGACGTGGCCAGTGTGTCCCTGGCCTAGGCCAGCAGGGCTGAGAGGCGCCCGAGGGCAGCTGACGGTACTGGGTGAGGTGGGCATGGTGAGCACGACGCCGGCACTGGTGCCCACCCACAGCAGCTCTTCACACACCAGCAGTGCTGTGATCCTCAGGCAGGCAGCCTTGTGCTGCCGGATGATGGCGTCTGAGCCTGGGGTGGGAGACAGACCAGTGCTGGGGCCGAGTCCTGGCCCTGGCTCAGCCTCAATACCAGGGACAGCAAGGCTCCAAGGGAAGGGGCAGTGGTAGACTGAGGTCAGTACCTGCCAGCATCCTGTGCACGGGAGGTGTGACATCTACCTCTGCCAGCTGCTCAAAGGTGTCTGGATGGTAGAGACACACATGGGCACTACCTTTCAGTGTCACCCACACGCC
This sequence comes from Globicephala melas, assembly GCF_963455315.2. Taxonomy (NCBI): domain Eukaryota; kingdom Metazoa; phylum Chordata; class Mammalia; order Artiodactyla; family Delphinidae; genus Globicephala; species Globicephala melas. The sequence goes on along the minus strand of NC_083321.1, from coordinate 50,726,698 downwards.
CAGGCTGGAGTCCACCATGCAAGCCACGCTGCGGCTGGAATCCTGCCCCACGGAGAATGTATGCTGGGGGGCGGGGGTAGAGAGCAGATGGGTGACTGACAGGCCTGCCTTCGCTGGCCCCTCCCTGCCTTGTGCTTCACCAGTGCCCATCCCTCCCTCCTGACAACTGACACCAAACCTCCCCAGAAAGCCCACCGGACTGACAGCAAAGGCAGCCTCGCTCCTTGGTCTGGAGGATTAACCTTTCAAACCTTGGTTTCACTGAAACCTCAGGAATTAAAATGGAAGTGCCTTTTCCCCATGAAATTTGAGTGAGTTAATGATCAGAGAAGTTCAAATCTTGAAGAGTTTTAAGAGCAATCAATGGCTTCACCCTGTACAGCTGGGGAACTGAAGTCTAGAAGGGAAAGGAACCTGCCCAAGAACACCAGCAAGTCAGTCACAAACCTGGGCCTGAACCCGGCTCTACACCTCTACACTCCCAGCCCAGCCCACGATGGGGTAAGTGAAAGGGAAATCAAGGGAACTGTAGTTACCCCTGGATACTACCAGGCTGACAATCTCTAATGTATATATAAATCAAATCAGGACTAAAGGCCAGAGTAATGCTAAGGGATACTGACATCAGGAAGGACCTTTGTCCACCCCCCAAAGACGCCAATGCCTGAGTTGAGAAATGGGGTTGGGGGCAGGGAGGAGGAACAAGGAATTCTAAGGTACAAGGGGCGCTTGCTGCAGCCCTCATCAGCTAGAAAGGAAACAAGGATTTGAGAAGGACAGGGGCTGGCCCAGATTCATGCAGGGGTCAGGGGAAAGCCCTGACCTCTCAGCCGGATGCTTTTTTACGGCCCCGTGGTCCCATCTCCTCTCTCGTGGGCCTGGCTCACCCCAAGCACCAATTCCCCAACCCCACGGCCATCCCCGATACCTCCAGCTGCAGCGTGTCAGGACTCAGGACAAGGACTCGGTTCTGGCAGCCACACCACAGCCGCCCACCCACAGACACCATCTTGGTGATGGGGCTCCCCTGAGCACCCAGGGTCACCGATTTGAAGTTCTGGGGGTCCCAGAAATGGCCTGGGGTGGGAGTGGGGTAAAAAGAACAGCAAATTCAATCTAGTATTGCACTGAGCCTCACCCTCCCCTGAAATAAGGTGCTGATAACCTCATTTATCAATGAGCACACCAAAACCCCGAGAAGACCTGGGAGTCACCCAAAGTCACACCTGTAGACTTGTGGCCCCAAGGCCCCAGCTTGCTCAAGAGGGAAATCCAACACCAGCAAAGGGGCTCCAAGGGGGCGGGGGAGGGGTGGGCACTCACCTACTTCTCTTTGGTAGACCACGAGCTCTCCATTGGCCAGAGACACAAACACCTGGTTATTCAGATACCTAGGCAAGGAAAAGGAGTCATCAAGGGTTTCAAGAAGCCGAAGGAGATCACCTGGGTCCAGGGAATTGCAGATGGAACGGCTACGGTTCCTGAGAGACCACCTCCTCCCACCCCCCGTTCTCTAGGTGGTGGGCACCTGAGTCTAAGAAGAGGTAGTGACTTGCACAAGGACACGGTGTGTGAGAGGCACGGTTAGCCTAGGGCAGGCCTCTGGCCACTGAAAGGAGGGGCCAGTAGGGAAGGGGACCCGGGGGTGCAGAAGGAGGTCTGCATGTGTAGCTGAGAAGGGTCTGAACCAGAAGAGCCATCCAGAGGCCTTACAGGATGCAGGTCACAGAGGCCGCGTGCTGAAGCTTCAAGCTGTTTCTGCGATCACGGATGCTGTCAGAGGACTGGTACACGTGGACGCTGTGGGTCAGTGGTGCGCACCTGTGACAAGTGCTCGGGCATACCAATCCCTGCAGTCACCCCTATTTGCCTACTTGCCTCCACCAGGATCTCCTCCTGGCAGGTGCCCGCCCAAGGTACCCAAATCCCACGGCCTCCCTGTAGGTTTCAGACCCTCCGGCAGCCCCGGCTGGCAGTGCCCTTGAGGTCTGAACCAAAACCCTCCCACTTCTGCTTCAGGACACCATACAAGTTCTAAAACAGGGACCTCAGGTTCTGGTACCATGACCCCAGCACCTCCCCTATCCCTACCAGCCATCCTCAGTGCCCAGCCACACAGAGCTCTGGTAGGCCTCAGGCTCAACGCTCAGCAGGTCCTCCAGGCTGCCACGGGTGAAGGAGCCACGGCTGGACCGGCGAAGGGCTCTCCCATCCATTGGGCTGGTGCCGCAGGGACTGCCAGGCCCGAAGGAGCCGGACAGTGGTGGGAAGCCAGGCTCCTGCTCCTCCTCCGAACTGGTAGCCTCTGCTGTGGCCTCCTTGGAGCTCGGGGCCTCCTCGTCTGAGGAAGACAAAGGTCTCCTTCTCCATTCCCCTCTGCCAGGCCCAAGACCTGGTATCTTTCCAGACTTTAATCTTCCCTCAATGCACCCTTCTGGGCCATGCCCCGCCTCAGGGCCTCCCACCATTGTTCTCCCCACACCCCCAGACCTCTGCATCAGCTCAGCCCTTGTTACCTTGTGGACTGACAGCTCCGTGCTACAGGCTCCTAGTCCTAGCCAGGCCCCCTCCAAGCCACCACCAGGGACAGAGGGACCAAGCACTCCACCCCTTCTGCTCCATCCTCCTCAACTGGTCCTCAGGATCCAGCCGGACTATCCCATGCTCTCTGGATCCTTGCTGTCATAGCCGCTGCCCCCAGTGCTCTCTGTGCTAACATCCTGAGGCTTGATTCCATGCCTTTGCCTATGCCCATCCCTACTCACCCATCACTAACAGCTGGGCTGCCCCCTGCTCTGGGCAGTCCACCCTGCCAGCAGCCCCAGCTGGATACTCACTGCCAAAGCTAGAGGAGATGGTGGACCGGCTGGCCTGGCTCTGCAGGGTCCCTGAGGGGCTGGGCGAAGACTCATCGTCAGAGTCACTGTCAAAGGGCACCAACTCCGGGCGGGGGTCACCCTCTGGGGGGCCTGGTGCCATCTCCAGGCCCGAGCCCGCAATGGAAATGTGCAGGCAGGGCTGGGGCCCCGGCTCAGCCAGCGTCGCCGCTTCCTCGTCTGCCGCCTCGACGTCCAGTTCCGGCCCGGTGGGCTCGGGTGCCGTCTCTGGGGGGTTCCTCAGAGACGCAGTCCGCTCCCTGCGAGACGAAGCGGTGGGGACGAGGGCCGCTAGTAGCCAGGTTCTGCCGCACTCGCCGGCACGCCCTCCAGGCCCCGCCCACATCCCCAGGACACGCCCACACCACGTCGGAGCGGGCCGCAGTGTGTGTTGGGGGCGGGGACCCCGTCTCCGACCGGCGCCTCACCTGTGGCACCGGCGCTGCAGGCCTGGCACGGCCCCGATGCAGAGGATGCGGGCGGAGCAGACGGCGATGCAGGCCTCCACGTCAGGCTCGCTGCGCAGGCTCAGCAGGCACACCTGGCCCACGTAGCCGTCGCTGTTGCACACCCACACCTCGGGCGTGGGCTCTGGGCAGCTGCTCAGGGTCGGGGCTGCGCATGAGAACTGCGGAAAGCGCCAAAGGACAGGGGAAGATGAATGGAGGAACTGCTGCCAACTCCACACTGCTCTCCAGGCCCTCGTGGGTGTGTTTGGATTCTCAACACACCCTATGCATACACGTGCACACATACAGCACACGTGACACTCTTTACACATCAAATGCACACATCCCTCTGTGATATAGGCATCATATATTCATATATGTGTGTACACATATATCTACTCCAAATATGATCACACATACATGTACGTGTAACAAATGCGAAAAATGGTAACTTTTGTCCATATGTATGCAGACTTATACAAGCACATAAATGAGACACTTTCACATCAATGGTATAGTTCTGTTCACATGCACAGATACATACATGCACAAATGTACCCATATACATGGGACACACATGCACTGTCCATGTGCTTGTGCAGAGAGCTGTACAAAGACCTAGGGAGCCACTGCAATGTGCAAGACATGTACACGATGCTGTACACGGAACAAAAACACACGAACACATGCTGGCTTAGACTACATGCCCCCACCTACCCAGGTGCATACACACACCTGCATGCCGCTGCGGGTTTTCATGATGGGAATGGCCTTCAGGAACTCAGGGTCTAGACAGCTTTTGCTGGAGGCTGTAGTGGAGATGGACAGACAGACACTACTTAGCACCCACCTCACCCTGGTCCTGACCTCGCCTGTCTCCCTTCCTCTCCTGCCTCTCAGGGTCTCTCCAGGGAGAATGAGGTGGCTGTGGGTTATGTCCTACTTGTCCTTGCCCTCAATTTTCCCATCTGTACAATGAAAGAGGTAGACCCAGAGGTCTCTAAGGATTTTCTATGGACCTCAATCAACAGCTTTCCCTGATCCAGGCCTGCTCAGTGTGTGTGTGGGCGGGGGGGGGGGGGGCGCTGGGGGGGAGGTCCCGGCCATCCACTCCCGCGATAGGGCCCCTGCCCTAAGCTGACCTTATCCACAGAATCCCTGCCAAGGAGGACGTCCTGGGGAAGTCCTATATTTCTCTGCAGAAGTCTAAGTCCACCCTCCCACCAGCAGGGACTGGAACATAGGACATAGCAGTCTCGGGATTTCTGGCTCCTGATGTCACAGACAGCTGCAAGGTGCTGCCCACTTCCTGGAGGTTCTGGGAGGAGGGCACTGGCCCGGGCCCTGGCTTACCCAGTTTCCTCTTGGCCTCATCAAAGGCCTGCTCGAAGCCAAGGCGGGCATCAGGGTGAGGGAACTCAAAGATGAAGGAGTCGGTGCCCTCAGGCCTTGTGGTGCACAGCTCCAGCTTGGTAGGAGGGAAGGAAAGCGCATAGCACAGTGCCTGCTTCTCCGACAAGTCCCGGTGCATGGCAGCCGAGAGGTCCCGTAGTGCATCATCTAGGCTCTGCAGGGATGAGGGCCCAGGCTTCAGGGCCTCACCTCTCCCCACAGCCTGATCCTGCCCTGGGGATGGGACTGGGGGTCTGCCTTTTCCCTCAGACAGAAAATGGGACTCTGTTTCCCCCCTGAGACCACGAGGTAGCCTGGATCGCTCCCATAGACATGATGGGCCCTCTCTCCTCCCTCAGCTGCGGATGGAGCTGTGTCTCCATCCTCAGGCCTGGAACACATGACTTCCTTCAGATGGGGTGAGGCTGTATTTTCCCCCTCAGGTAACTGACAGCGATGTCCTCTCCCTCAGGCAAATGACAAGGCTGTTATTTCTCCTTCAGACTGGGTTAGGGAATCTCAGGCAGAAGGCGCAGACCTGGTGGGGGAAACCGAGGCTCTCAGAGAGCTTGCTCATCTGGCCCAGGGTGGTCAGGTCCTCGTCCAGGCGGCTGATGGCTTTCTGGATGTTCTCTCGATTGGCGGCTTGGGATGCCCCTAGTGGGGACAGAGGAAGGCCATGGGCAGATCCAGACACAGACAAGGTCAGGCTTGGACAGACACTCCTCCCCTCCCCTCCCCTCCCAACTTGCAGTTGGGTGCAGGGAACAGCCTGACTAACTGACAGCTTGTAAACCACAAGACCTCAGGTTAACATTAACCCCAAAGTTAATGGGCAGCTTGGACAGAACCTCCAGGCTCAAGAGCAGGGGACTGGGCCTGATTCACAGCCACCTGGCACAGGGTGTCAGTCCCTTGGAGAACTCCCTGGAAGAGCACAAAGAATAAACAGCAGACGGCTCTGCAGGTTATGCAGTCTCCAGCTGACACTGGAGTGTTGGGTGGTACAGCCTCCCACAGGGGAGTCAGCTGGGCAGGCAGAGCCTCCGGCAGTCAAATTTGCTGACCAGGGACTCAATTCCCCCACACAGGAGGGAGCAATGAGCTGACGACCTAGATCCTCTGGTCCTATCCCGTACCTGACCACTGCCAAGTAGCTGGCCCTACAGGCCTGGCTGGGGGCGAACGCCCTGGACCAGTGGCCCACCAATGGGCTGAGTAGACAGCAGCGGAGTGTACTAGACAAGCCAGGGCTGAGGATATCTCCTGCTCCTTCTGAGGGGAAACTGTTCCCCCAGAACCCTCCCCCACTTGGGCAGCCACGCTTTCTTCCCTATGACCCTGGCCCTCTCTGGCCACAGCTGACTGGACCAGGTGTGGACACCTAACCTAAAGGTAGTCATTTTCTCCACCGGCCTGTTCTCTGGTGAGAAGAGATGAGCTGGACCAATAATCAGCTTGTCTTCCTACATAGAGGCCCGTGGGGGGCAGGCCTGGGTTCACCTAGGGGCTGAGTGAGCCTCTCCCTCACCCCGAGGGACCTCAAGTGAGCTCAGGGACAGAGTCTGGGCCTGACCTGCCTGCCGGTCCAGAGGTGCCTTCACCACCATCCCAGAACCACCACCCCACTCAGGAAGGTGAACTGCACATCCTGGAGCAGCTGGGGCTAACAGCTGAGCGAGAAAGGCCACAATGCAGAAAAGGCCATGATGGATCACAGGAGTTCGGAGGAGGCAGAGAAAGCTGACAGCAGTGAGAACCGGCCCAGAGGGGAGTGGGGGAGGAGGGGGGAGGGACAGACACACACAGCCGGAGGAGCCGTTCTTTGAAGCCACTGCCTCAGCTCCCAACAGTCTCAGCCCCAAACAAAAGGCTCATTCCAACCAGCCTTTTGACTGGACTGACTTGAGTGAGTCTGTTCCCCAGGCACAAAACTGGTGGCCCAGAACAGTGCGCCACCATCTACTATGAGGCGCCTAAGTGCGCTTGTGCACGGAATCAAGGCTACAGGTATGTCTGCGCTCCCTGCACCACCGCAGCCTAGTCCACCTGCTAGCCCATGGCAGGCCCCTGCCCAGTCAGAAGGTGGTCTGCACGGACAGGCGCTGGTCCGGCTCTGCAGGGCACAAACTGGATCCCGCACGTCAGCCCCCTTTGACAGGATGGGAAAGTGAGGCCAGAAAGCAGAAAAGCAGATAGATGGCCAGCCAACCTGACCACAGCGCAAACCCTCCAGGCAGGTTTCTCAGAGGAAGACCCCCAAAGCCCAGAAGCCCGGGCAGGCCTGAGCCAGCCCCACCTTTGATGATGTCTGCGTCTTCCAGTGGCAGCTTCCACAGCAGCTTGTACTTGCTGGCCGTGTCAATGACGCTGGCTGCCGTGTACCTGTGGGGAGCCGAGGGGGTGCTCTGGCCAGGGCTGGGGAGTGGGCCCACGGAGGGACAACCGCTCCCGCTGCCCGAGCTCCCCAACCGTATCCCGGCCACTCACAGGCTCATGGAGCTGCGCCGCAGGGAGCCTGACTTCCGCTTCAGGGTGGTGCAGATGATGAGGTCCGTGAACAGGAAGAGGGACCGGTCCTTCTTGCCACCGACTGCCTTCTGTGGGGACAGATGCAGGATTCAGGCCCAGAGGCCCACCCTCCTGCCCACCGTGCCCAAGGGGACAGCCAGGCCCAGGGAGGGGGAGGGCTCTCCTGCATGCCCAGAGGCAGAGGCAGAGTTGGGACATGACCCAGGGCTCCTGCTGGGGTGGAAGAGCAGGAGGCCGGTGGGCAGAAGCTGTGAGCAGAAGTGTGGAGAAAGCAGGGAGGTAGCGACGGGTGGGCAGATAACGGGACACTTCTTACCACTTCAATGACCATCTCCTGCCTCAGGAACCGCCGCAGAGGGGCCTGGAGCTGTGGGGCAGGAGGGACAAGGGATCTTGAAGGCTCATTATGACTCCCTCCCCTCCCCAGACCCCGGTGACCCCTTGGCCCCACTCCACGGGCCAGGTCAGTGGAAGCAACATCTTGTCCACCCTCTTGATGCTGTGTTGTCAGGCCACGGGATACGTGGCCAGAAACAGACACGGGAGAGGACACAGATGTAGACAGAGATGGACGCAAACACAATGCAGACGCTGCTATGGACGTGGACATGGCCACAGTTCCAGGTTGGAACCAGGCATGGGTGGAGTGGGGCGGGGTGGCACTCACATCCTCCATGCCCTCGATGTGGGCCTCGATCTCCTGCAGCACACGGGCGTGACGCTCTGCCTCCTCGGCACTCCGCACGCCCTTGTTGATGCGTTCAGCCACCTGCTTGATGCTGCGCTGCGCATCCAGCAGGAGCGGGTGGTCCGGGTGGTCCTCAGGCGTGTGCTTCAGGAGGTCCTGGGGTGGGAGTGGGCACCAGACCTCTGCTTAGCTGCCCCTGTCAGGCCCTGGGGCCCCACAGTGACTGCTGGAAGAGGAGGGACTGGGGGTAGACTCCAGAGAGGACTTCCTTTCCTACCTGACCCCTGTGTCTCCACCAAGTGGGGGCCACAGAGCTCCCTGCATCCCCACATGCCTCCAGGCTTTGCCCACCTGCCCACCCAGCCCCATGCCCACCTTCACCAGAAGCTCATAGCGTGGGATCCGCTGCACGGGCTTGATCATGAGGTCGGACAGTGCCTGCTTCTCCTTGTTCTCACGCATGCTTTGCTGAAACCCAAAACAGGGTGGATGGGCACCCAAGTGAGGAATGACATGCAAAGATGGAAATGTCCTGGGACAGGTCCCCAGCAAGCCCCCCCCCAGCTCAGCCCGAGGGCAGACGATGGTCTACAGGGTAGGGCTCCTGGGGCCCCCAAAGCTGGCCCACAGAGGGTGGCCTCCATCCCCCTGCCCGGCCCCAGTACCTCCAGGAACTTGAGAAAGGCAGGCCTCGCCTCCTTAGCCACACGCACGGCGTCCTTTGCATTGAGAAAGTTATCGACATAGGCAGAGTAGATGTTGACCAGGACGTCCTTGGAGAACTGTGGGTGAAGAGGCAGGTTGGGGACCCTCAAGGTGTCCCCTACCCCACCTCACCCTGTCCTGGTTTCCACTGATTCGCGAGCCAACATCTTTTCTCTCCATCTGGAAATGATATGGTCTCTAAGGGATTGGGCATGTGCTCCTGTGTCATGTGTACATGTCATATGTGTGCCTGTGTGATTAAGCGTGTGCACGCACACACGTTTCTTATCTGTGTGTGTTCGTATGCACATGTACATATGTGTGCCTGGATATGTTCTGTGAGCACAGACCAGGTTCTCTCTCTTCAGGCTGGGCTTTGCCATCCTCTGGTCTCCAACCCCACCAAGTCCAGCCAGCCAGGTCTCCCTCCTCTGAGTGACACAGGCTCTTTCCCGCTGCGTGGCTTTTGCTCATGTAATTCCCTCCACCAGGAAGGTCCTTGCCCGCATCCAAATCTCACCCACCCTAAGGCTGAGCTCCAGTTCTGCCGCCTCCAGGAAGTACTCCCTGCCCTGACAAGGGCTCTGCCTGGAACTATACCTGGCCTCCGGCCTCCCTGATCCCCCAAGACAAGTCTTCCCTCTCCAAGGAGACAGGTGCTCCCATCCCTCCTAGTAAAGCCCTGCTCAGGGCTGGCACACACTGCCTGGTGGCTAATACCTGCTGGCTGGCTGATGGCTGGGCTAAATGTGGATATTCTCGGTCAGAAGCCCTGGCTGCAAGTTCTGACACCCCAGTTCCTGTCTCAGCTGCACCATGGATGGACCAGGTGACCTGTGGTGCTGTTTCTGGCCCCCTCTGGGCCTCCAAATCCATGGTTCTAGGTATAGAGGCCACTTGTTCCCCTACCCCAGATGTGCTGCAGAGCAGAGGCTGAAGCAGCTCAGGGAGGAAGACAGCCCCTCAAACCACCCCGCCCCCGATCCTGGGACAGGGCACCCTATGCTGAGCCCTCCGTCAGCATAGACTTCCACTGCTGTCCTTGGTCAGCATCAAGGTCCAGGCAGGGGAATGAACCCAGTGACAGTGAGGGTTGTGATGGGCTGGAGATGTCAGCACTCAAGCTGGGGTCCCACCACCACCGGGCCAAGGTTCTCGTCACATCGATTTGCAGGTCAGCAGGGACCTTCTTAGGCCCAAGGTCCACCCCACAACATCACAAACACATGCAAACACACCCACATCACATAAAAATAGATAAGGTGTTTTTTTGCTAGTAGAATGTTTTGGAAGGAGTTTTACAATTTTACTTTTGAATTATTTGGCTCTGAGTAAACATTCAGTTTGTGCTTCGCTAGGATTTCTCATCCATCATCATGCTTTTTTGGGAATTCTGGCAAAATAACAAAATGTAACTGAAGTTTTTTCAAATGGAATTAAATTCATGTAAATGAATACTAAATTTAACAATTAAAGAAAATGGCTTGTTATGTTTGACAAACATTTAGTTGAATGTTCATTAGTTTTGCTTTTGCAGTCCTTTTTGAACTCTGAAGCCAACACCTTTCCTAAGGTCCCAATCACTACTGCAGGATCTTGAAAAACTCACAGGCAGAAGGAAGTCCTGTCCGTGGTGAAAGGGCGGATGGGGTAGGGTAGAGCGTGGGCGCTGGAACCAGGTTTCTTGAGGGTGAATCCTCCACCACTTACTAACTGACTTTGATCAGGTTACTTTTTCTCTCTCTACATGGCAGAGTCATAAACTTTATTTTTAGTTTGTTTGTCTTTTGTGGGTTTTCTTTGGCCATGCCCCGCAGAGCTCGCAGGATCTTACTTCCCCGACTAGGGATCAAACCTGGGCCCTAGGCAGTGAAAGTGCAGAGTCCTAACCACTGGACTGCCAGGGAATTCCCAGAGTCATCAACTTTAAACTTGGGAATAATCATACCTTTCTCCTTAGTGCTGTTGACATGTACAATGTATTTAGAATGCCTAGCACATAATAAGTGCCAAATAGCCATTATTATTAAAATGCCTGATAGAGAAAAGAGCTAGGAGACTAGGCCAGTGTCAACATCAAGCCCGAGTCCAGGGTCAGGATCAGGGCAACTGTTTACATTCAGGTTAAGGTAGGTCAGGAAGAGCATCCATTTGAGGTCTGGGTCACGGTCAGTGGCAGCTCAGGGTCAGGAGTAGGGTCAGGTCAGTGCCGGCAACTGGGATTGGGTCCAAGGTCAGGGTCAGTGTCTGGTTGGGGGTGGGATCCATGCCAGAGTCCAGCCAAGCTCTAGGGCTGGGCAGTGTCCAGGTTCAGGTCAATCCAGGATCTGGGGTCACTACCAGTGTCTGGTCAAGTTCTGGGGTTGGATCAGGGATCAGAGTCAGTCTCCAGGAGGGGTGGAGGGGTCCATGGCAGCACCCAGCCCCTCCTAGGAGAGGCCAGAGCTTGTGGGGGCTATAGCAGTAGACAGCAGGGCCACTCACCGACTGGACAAGGAGGTCTCCCACCTTCTGCTGGGCATGCCAGGTCTGCACGCAGTGCCGCACTTGCTCCAGGAACTGTTCATGGTGCGCCAGGAGCTCCGGGATCTGGTCAAAAATCTCATCCACCAGCGACGGGTCACATAGCAAGGAGTTCTCTGGCTGCTTCAGTGGCTGCATATAGCCCTGGGGGACCCACAGGGTCAGTACAGGTTCCCTCAGAGAGATGGTACCCCAACCCACCAGCATAGGCACACACAAAATCAACTGGGCCTGCAGCTCACTGGCCCTGCCTCCCGGATCTCCCTCATTAGACTCGGAGCTCTGGGAGGGAAATGGGAAGATCTATTCCTATGCCCCTCACTCTGCCGCCTAGGGCCTGGCACAGGATGGGGGTGAGGGGTCTTGGGAAAGATCCGTTGGATGCATGAGCTTGGAGTGAGGAAAGCATGAAGACTGGGCTCCTGGGAGACCCCACACATATAATTCGGCAATTATTTTTCTGAGCACTTACTATGTGCCAGGCACTGTTCTAAGAACTGGGAGACAGCAGTGAACAAGAAAGATCAAAATCCCTGCCCTGATAGAGCATACAATCTAGTCAGATTAAACACACGAATAAAATAAATAAATAAAACCACATTTCATCAAATTTAAGATGTATCATTAATCTTTTTTTTGAAAAACAATTTTATTGAACTATAATTCACATTCCACACAAGTCACTCTTTTAGAATATACAATGCAATGGTTTTTAGTATGTTCGCAGTTATGCAACTATCACCACAATCAATTTTAGAACATTTTCATTATCTTCCCAAAAGAAATCCCATCCCCATTAACAGTCACTCACTCCCCACTCCCTACAACCCTTCCAGCCCTTGGCAACCACTAATCTACTTTCTCTATGGATTTGCCTTTTCTGGGTGGTTCATATAAATGAAATCAGACAATACATGGTCCTATGTAACTGACTTTTTTTTTAATTAAATTTTTTTATACAGCAGATTCTTATTAGTTATCCATTTTAGAGGCATCATTAATCTTATTTATCTCAGAAAAATTTGCCAATTAAGTTATTATAGGCCATCAATTATAGAATGAACCTGAATTTCAGAGATGGTATAATGTGAAGAATGTGTCTTAGAATTGACTACACGTGGAAGTTCTGTGGTAAATTAAAAGGCGTTAATTGCTGTGGGGAAAATAAAGCGGGGGGGTGTATGGGGGGGCATATGGAAAGTTACTGAAGGCTTAGTTGACACTATCTGAACACTGTTTTCACAGTCTTCAGATCTTCTGGTCAATCAGTGACTAAAACTCCCATTTTTCACCTCAAATCTGCATTCAGTGGCCTTTCCTGAGCATGAATAGCCCTGCTCAGTGGCTGCTGTCTCATTTAGATGTCGCCCTCTACTGGCCTAAACTGTAACTACAAGCCAAAGAAACAAGGCGGTTTGAAAAAGTATACGGAATGCTGTAAAAAAATTTATATCAAACATTTAAAAAACCTAGCTTCTTGTAAAACAAGCTTGAGAAAGTAAAGCTCAACAGTATCCTCTCGCCTGATTTGGGATTCTGAAAAGGTTGGTGAGGAGACAGGCGGCCTCCCTCTCACAGCTCCTAGGCTAGTCTGAACCAGGGCCGGATCTGTGCCAAGGTCTGTTGCCCAAGCAGCAGGAGCTAAACCGCTCACTTCCAGGTCCCAGCGCCTCACATAGAAGCCTGCACACAGTGGCAGGAAAGAATAAACAGTGACTGGGAACCCGATGCAGAACCTGCTAGGAGCCAGCACCTGCATTTCACTCACCACATACTCGTTGAGCAACTACTGTGTGTCCAGCCTTCTAAGCGCAGGCTGCATCTGTGGGCAAACAAAAGTCCCTGTGCTTGTGCAGTTGACAATTTAGTGGAAGGAGGTGGAAAATAAGCACCATAAATAACAAAATTATCACACAGTATATCAGAAGGTAGTAAGTGCAGTGGGAAATAAGACAGAGGGTTGGTCAGGGAAAAGGGGTTGTTAGCTAGGAAGTCTGAGTTGAAGAAAGACTCCAAGGTTGAGGGTGACACTGAGGAATGGGTGCAGCCTTGGGACCTGGGTTCAAATCCCACCTCTTTCTGGCTGTTAACCTTGGCATTTAACTTCTTTCTTCATTTTAAACTCCTGGTCTGCAGGAACAATACCAATCAATTTGGGTGGCAGTGGTCACTACGAAGGGAACACCGGGGCTGTAGAGTCCAATCTCAGTTTGAATATCACCTATGCTTAGGGAGCACCGTGGAGTGAGACTGACAGGGATTCAACCCAGGCTATGGCACGTCCTAGCTCTGTGAACCTGAGCAAGTTGCCTTACTTCTCTGTGCTTAGTTTTATCATCTGTAAAATGGGGGTTTATAGTGAGGTTTATATGAATTAACTTATGTAACACACACATATTAAGCACTCAGTAAATGTCAGCTCTTAGTACTACTTGCTACGGTCTGAATGTGTCCCCCCAAAATTCGTATGTTGAAACCTAATCCCTGATGCGGTGGTTATTTGGAGGTGGGGGCTTTGGGAGGTAAGAAGGTCATGACGGTCAAGCTCTTGTGAATGGGATTCGCGCCCTTTAAAAGAGGCTCCAGAGAGCTCCCTCAGCCCTTTCACCACGGAAGAAGACACAGTGAAAAGAGCCGTCCATAGACCAGGAAGCTAGTCCTCACCAGCAATGAATCTGCCAGCACTTTGACCTTGGACTTCCCAGCCTCCAAAACTATGAGAAATAAATTTCAATTTGTTTAAGCCACCCAGTCTAGGGAATTTTTATTACAGCAGCCCAAAGAGACTTAACAGTCTGTTACCACTTAATAGATGGATGACCCTGGGCAGGTTTCTTAACCTCTTTGAGCCTTCATTTCCTCAGATGAAGCAGAGCATTATAATATCTGCCTCACAAGGTTAATACAAGGATTAAAGGTGACGTTACATACACACACTCACACACACATGCATGTATGCAGGCAGAATTGCCAGGCAGTATGCTAAGTTATTCACGCATCTCATAATCTGCACCTGAGACATGTACTATTATTATTCCCACTCAACAGACAAGGAAACAGAGGCAAGAGACTGGATATGTAACTTGTTCCACGTCACATGGCTGGTCAAGAGGTAGTGCCAAGTTTGAACACTGGAGGCCTGGCTCCAGAGCTGTGCTCCGCACCCCTGGGCTGGACCTCAGTCCCTCCAACACACCAGGGCTGCCTCGAGTGACAGCTGGCTTCAGCTGACACTGTCTTGGCTCACCTCCACCCTTCCCCACCCAGCTCTCAGTCTGGTGTCCTCAGCACCATCCTCCCTTAGCTCTTCCACCCGCAGGCCCTGCAAGCCTCCACGTGTGCAGCCCTGCAGCCTGGAGATTCGGAGGCAGAGAGGCACGCCCAGCCCCATCACCTTTTAATCTTCGCGCTGAGAGAAGGGGAAGATTAGTTACATCTTGCAGACAAAACCACGGAGGCTCAGAAGGGTGAGGTGATCAGGCTAGCATCACCCAGAAGGGAGGCAAGTGACTCAATCCCTGGACTGTCTGACTCCCATGCCTTTGACTCCCACCTAGGGGACGACAAAGGACCCCTCAGACCCCTGCATGTCTACTCCTGCCTGGCAGGCAGGGGCACCTCTTAAAGATGGAATTCCAGTTATGGCCCTCCTGTGACTTCCTTGTACTCACAGTAAAGGCCAGCTCCTTGCCCAGCAGCCACACTGGCCACCTCCCCATCCCTAGCTACTCTAGGTTTCCTCTGGCCTCCCAGCCATTGTTCCCGCGGTGCTCTCCGCCTGGAACAACTCCCTCCGGGCTCCCCCTTTACTTAACTCCTACCCACCCTTCAGGTCTCAGCTAAACACCCAACACTCTGGCCCCCGACCCCAGGGCAGACCACCAGTCTGTGTTCTCATATCTCTATGCATTTAAAAAATATATACGCATAAAAGCAATGTATTTTTGTGGTAAAATAAACATAGCATAAAATTTGCCATTTTAAACATTTTTAAGTGAACAGTTCAGTATGCCCACATTAAAGTACATTCATGTCGGGATTTCCCTGGTGGCACATTGGTTAAGAATCCGCCTGCCAATGCAGGGGACACGGGTTTGAGCCCTGGCCCAGGAAGATCCCACATGCCACAGAGCAACTAAGCCCATGTGCCACAACTACTGAGCCTGCGTGCCACAACTACTGAACCCCATGGGCCTAGAGCCCATGCTCCGCAACAAGAGAAGCCACCACAATGAGAAGCCCGCGCACTGCAACGAAGAGTAGCCCCCGCTCGCCGCAACTAGAGAAAGCCCACACAGCAACAAAGACCCAACACAGGAAAGAGAGAGAGAGAAAAAAAAAGAAGGAAGGAAGGAAAGAAAGGAAAGAAAGAAAATTCATGTTATGGAACCATCACCACCATTCATCTCCAGAACTTTTTTTCATCTTCCCCAACTGAAACTCTGTACCCATTAAACACCAACTCCCCATTTTCCCTTCCCCCCGCCACTGGCAACCCCATTCTACTTTCTGTCTTTATGAATTTGGCCATTCTAGGTACCCCATATAAGTGGAATCATTCAGTATTTGTCCTTTTGTGACTGGCTTAGTTCACTTAGCATAATGTCAAAGAACTTGTTGTAGCATGTGTCAGAATTTCCTTCCTTTTTAAGGTTGAAAGATACACTAAGTATACTCTCCGTGCACTTTTGCATCACCATTTGTCCTCATGCATGGTCTGCCTGGTTACTGTCAGTCTCTGCCACAGACTGTGAGCTCCAGGAGACAGGACCTTACCCCTCACGCTCACTACTGAACCCCCCAGAGAACGCTGCCTGCTACGCAGAAGGCGCTCGTTGCGGATTTGTGCAGTGAATGAATGAACACTCTGAATGTTTCCAGGGCTCTCCCTTCCACCCTTTGCTCTTGCTCTGCCCAGGCGGCTTGAACAAACCTGTCCTCAACTGTGACTGCCAGGCCCCACTTCAGCACAGACCCACACTTTCTATCCTGGGCCCCAGACCCACAAGTGCATCCCAGATCCTGGGCTTTCCCAGACCCACGCATCTGAACCTGAACTCACCCTCTTGCCCCACATGTTCTAGGTAGTGCTCCTCTAGTGCCTTCATCACCCAGGCCAGAGCCCAGGCATCACCCCGGGCTTCCCTACCTTGCCCCACACAGCCAACCAGTTACCATGCCTGGCCCGCCCAGTCCACTTCCTAAATGTCTGTCCCCAACTCTCCCTCCCTGCAGCCTCTGGCCTGGTCGTGGCTTCTCCTCCCTTGCCTGACCTCAGTGGCTTCGGCCTCCTCTTCTGCTACCCCCCTTCCCAGCAGTCAGACAGATTTTGTAAAGCATGAGGGAGGCTACACATCACCCCTGCTCAAAGCCTCTCGGTAGTCTCCAGGGCGCTTGGTAGAGTCCAAACCCTCCTCCTGGGATCGAGGGCCCCCACCACGTGAGCTCTGCTGGCTCCCTCAGTGTCACCACAGGACTGACCCTTTGTGCTCTGTGCCGGCCACATGGACCCCTGAAAGTGCCAGGCCTCTCCTTACTCGACTTTGCACATGCTGTTCCTGCTGTTGAGAGGCAGGGTAGGAGGAAGCCCGCACCTCCTCCAGGGAAAATTCCCTGAGCCCACACCTCCCCGGCGCCCCCTGATGCCTTGAGAGCCCATATACTCAACCGTGTCCCAGCAGGACTGCCAGCTCCTGTGGCAGAGGCTTATCTCTTATTCATCCCTGTTTCCTGCACCTGGAACAGGGCCTGGCACAAAGCAGGTGCTAACATTTAATTCCATTCAACCAATATTCTTCCAGTCAATGAATAAAGTGAAGGCGGGGGGTGGGGAACCAGAGGGGATTCACAGATCCAAGCTCAGACCCAGGGCTGCCAAGGTGGGTGGAAGGACGGTAGGAGGAGGGAGCATCTGCCCTGGGGTGCCCCGGTCACACCAGCATTAAGGCCCCTCCCGCATTCTCTCCTGCCTTGGAGGGGGCTTCCTCCCATGGAGGAATGGGATGCCCCAGGGTCATTCCTCTCTAACTTCAGTCCCCTGTCCACAAAATGGGTTTGTTCCCACATGTCTGACAGCCACCTAGACTCAGAATGGTTGCTCTCAGGGACCCAGGCCAGGGCAGCCTCAAGCCTCACCTGCATCAGGGTGCGCAGTGACTCCACATACGACTGCTCTGTGTCCAGCAGGGTCATGGTCACATGCTTCCGCATGTCCTGGGGGGACAGAAGGCAGAGGATGAGCAGTGCCTTGTTCCTCTCACGCCCCCCACCTTCAGTCACACGGGCCCAGAGAGCCCATCCATGCCCTCTCCCCGGTCTTCAAGGCCTGTCCTCCCCGCAAAGCACCCTGGACCCCCACTCTGCAGGTCTGTGCTCATGTGCTCCCCCTGCAGGCAGTGCCTCCTCCTGCAACTCAAATGCCTGCCTCCCCGGACTGTGCCCCTCAACCCTTGCCCCTCTGCTCCCATCCCCACGGCTACTGGCCGATCTGGAGATCTCCTGTTTACTTCTTGGCTCCCCTGTTGGGCTCCTGAAAAGAACTAAAAAAAACCCCAATAACTTCTCACATCTGTGAAAGTCAATGCCTCCAGGCCACCCCCCAGTCCAGCCGCCAACTCTGAAAACCCCACCTTCAGGCTCAGCACTGTGGGGTCAGTCCCTACCTTGGGCTTCACACCATTCCAGAAAGTCAAAAATGTCACCTCCTGCTACATATGAAGAAAAGGTGGCCCAGAGAGGTAAAGTCAGTGCTGAATGTCATGCAGCAAGGTGGGGGCAGGGCTCAGCCTCTCTCAGACAAGCCTGGATCCCAGTTCACTCAGTAAAAGAGGCTAACTGAGCCTTACTCCACACCAGGCACTATTCTAAGCATTGTGCATTATTTTACCCTTTTGACCACTCTGTGAGGTATATGTGATTATTCTTCCCATTTTAAGGATGAGGAAAAGGAGATCCAGGCATCAACACCTCCATCCTGAGGCTCTGATGATCTGCCTTATGGAGTCCCTAAGGGGTCACCCAGACTCTGCACCCACACATCCAGGGACAAGGTGCATATCCCTGACAGGGCAGCCCATATCCTGGGGGAAGGTTTTGCTGGAAGTCAGTCTAAGGATGCCCTCTCTGTGTTCCACCCCCTGGGACTCAGCTTACCTACTGCCCCCTGCCACCAGTTACTATGCCTCTGGCCCGCTCCTCCTCCAGGAAGCCTTCCCAGGTGGCGCACCTCCAACAGATGCCCTTCCCAGGAAAGGACTCCACTGTAGGTCTCCTCCAAGCCCCGGAGTGGTTCTGAGCAAGGTCCCAAACTCCCCAGGGCCCAGACCTCTGGGGCTTATCCTTCCCTCTCCACTCTCCCTCCCAGTCCCCTCAGCTTGGCCTCAGCTGGAGTCTGGGCTCCAGTCAACAAGGCCTGCTAGTCTGTGTGGATGCTCTTTGCACGTGGCAATGCCATAGTGGGCTGTCCATGTCTGTGGCATCCTTCTAGTCCCCACCCTTGGGAGCCCCTCAGGGCAGGGACTCAACCAGTGGAGCTGCCTTGGTCACTACTGCACCCAGGGTATGTCTGCTGAGTGTGCCCAAGTGCCGGGCCGGTCCAGCCTGCCCGATCCAGCCACTGCTCGTCCCTCTGCTCGCGGACAGCTTAGGTCCCCCCACCCCCCGACCCAGGGACTCAGGGATCATGCCTGTCCCCAAGCCTGTACTATGACGAGGCATACTTAGAAAAGTGGTCTCCTCTGCTAGGAACTCAGGGGTGGGGGTGTGAATGACACCCCCTTGGGGGAGGGGAAGAGGCTGCCTTGCCCCACCCCCCAGCCCTGTGCTCTGATGGGTGAGAAGGCACTGAACCCTGCCTCAGAGCCCCAGCTACAGCCAGACCATCTATCCTCAGTGCTTCTGAGGCCTTTAAAAAACCGGGGCAGCTTCCAGTAGGAGGCAGCACCAGTTAGGCCCACCCTAGGATGGAGAGCTTGGGAGAGCATCAAGGGCCAGAAGGGCCTCCCAAGGAAAGGCCCAGATGCCCCATCTCCTGCAGGGACACCTCAGCACTTCACAGATATGGCCTCATTTCAGCCTCACCCTCATAGCTCTGTGACAGGACTTGTCATCTCCACTTCACAGGTGAGGAAGTCAAGTCAGAGAAGTGACCTGACCTGTCTGGGGTCACACAGCC
The DNA here is from genome assembly GCF_963455315.2 of Globicephala melas. Lineage (NCBI taxonomy): Eukaryota > Metazoa > Chordata > Mammalia > Artiodactyla > Delphinidae > Globicephala > Globicephala melas. Next base: position 50,707,360 of record NC_083321.1, on the reverse strand, counting down.
AGTGGCTGGCAGAGCAGGGACCTGAGTCTCTTCAGCCCCCTCAAGCTGAGCCTTCGGGCCCAAGAATCTGGAGTTCACACTCTGACCAGCCAGCCGTGGGCCACAGGGTCCTCAGCCTGGCCCTTACCAGCTGTGTCACCTTGGGTGGTCACTTAACCATCTGGGCTTCCACATTCTCCTCTATGAAATGGAACAAATAATACCTCCCTCCTAGGGCTGGGAAAGCAAGGAGCTGGGGAGCGGGGCAGCTCTCTCCACACACCGGGCCTTTCAGGTCCATTCTTTCTGTGCCTCAGCGAGGCTGTTTCTCGACATCGGTCTCCCTGCTGGACAGGGAGCCCCCTGACGGTAGGACCAGGCCAGGCTCAGCCCTGGGTGGTACAGCCAGCACCCTCCACCTCACTTCCCCAGCCCAGCCCTGCCAGGCCCAGCAGTGAGGGTCATGGGCAGGGAGGCCTCCTAAGGGAGGCAGGGCTGCTGCTGGGCCTCACGGCCCGGGGCTGGGGTAACTCATGCAGGGAGGCTGACGCCGCAACAGCCGCCTTTCCCAGCCTCCTCCCTGCTTGAAAGCTCAGTGGGTTGTCACTCAGCTGTCAGGTAGGGGTACGGAAAACAAGGCCATCTCCCTGTCACTGCATCCAGCACCCCTTCCACACGTGCCCAGACACGGGTGTGAGTGTGAGTGGGGGTGGGGCTGGGG
>NC_083321.1:50538628-50706460 GCF_963455315.2 Globicephala melas | reverse complement strand
CCCCAGCACATACATTCATCTGGGGATTGCCTCAGGCCTGAGATGGAGGCTGGAAAAAACCTCTCCCCGAGCCTATGGGCCCAGGATACCTACCCCTGGTGACAGCCCCTGCCTCCACGCAGACCTATATCGCATGCTTAGTGCCACTAGGCCTTGCCAAGGCTGGGTCTCAGGGTGCAGGCCTCCCACCCCCGCTGAGCTGGCCAGCCCTTCTGCCATCCCAAGTTTGCATTCTGCTGGCACCAAACCTCAGCGTCCTGCCAGCCACACCACCCCTGCCAGGGCTCCTCACAAACCTTCAATCTCCCTGCCCCCATCACTGGTCATTGAGCCCCCAGCCCCACGGCCAGGCGGCTGGTGTGCTGGATCAAAGTTTCCCCAGCATCTGCCGGTGCCTCCCCCAGTCCAGGGTCACCTGAGCTCTAGGCCTTGGCCCTGGTCCCTCGCTGCCCCTCCCCCTCCCCGTACCTGGGCCTCCCCGGGCTCAGCAGCGTCAGCGCTGCTGCTCCCTCCGGCGGGCTCCCCGGAGGCGGAGGCGGAGGCGGCGGCTGGGCCCAGATCACGCATGTCTTCCAGCGCGATGGTGAACTGGGCCAGGGTCTTCACCATCTGTAGCATGCGGCCGGCCTGCCGCCGGGGCAGGGGCGCCGGGGCGGCGGGGGTCTACGGGCCCCCTCCCTCCCACCGACGCTCTCTCCGGGGGCTCAGCCGGGCCGCAGCGGCGGTCGCGCGGTGTCAGTTCCAGCGTCGATCTGATGGCGGCGGCCGGGCCCGCGGCGGCGCTGTTGCCTCCTCCGCTCGAGTGCGCCCGGCGAGCCCCGCGCGCGGCGCCGCTGGCGGCGCGGAGGAGGGGGGGGAGTCGCCCGCTCCCGGGCCACCCCCCTGCTTCACGCGGCCCCATCTCCCCCAACACGCAAAGGACGCCCGACCTCGACCCCGCCGCTCCGCCATACAGCGGTGTCAGCTCTTGGGCCCACCTCCCTCTGAGGACACAAGTCCGCGCACATCCGTGGACAAAGGCGAGTGCACTCGAAAACACGCACTTTTTGTCCACACCTGTATGCACGGAGGCACACGCAGTGGCATGCAAATACCTACACAGAACAGGCCCACATACATGGATACCTGCTCTCGGTCCTCGATTAGGAAACACGCCTGGGTCAGAGCCAAGGGCACACACAACAATATAGTTCCATACAGACCTGAACCCTGACACACAAGAAACCCACCCAGGGCTGCACACAGTGACATGGGCTTCTGTGTTCACACAACTATAACGAGGCAAAAATAGGCACACAGATTTAGGGACGTGCACACACACACATCCCTGGGAATTGCTGCTGTCCTCCCGTCCAGGGGCAGAGCACTGGGACCATGGAGGGGGGGCTACCAGGGAATGGGGCCCACCATGAGTCATCCCTACTCCCACCCCACCCAGCTGACCTGTGTCCTGTGCTTGAGACACTCCCAGAGGGTTCCAGTCCTATCCCTCTCCACCCCATCCCACGTGGAGCGGCTCAGGCATTTACACCCTCTGCCCCACACCACCACCAGACTGTGCTCCAGGATGTCTCCTGGCAGGGTCCTCAGGACCTGTTGCTCAAATCCCAGGTGATGCCTGAACCTATTCCAGACTCACTTAATCATGAGGGCGGCAGGGTGAGCTGTTTTGCACCAGCTTCTACCCTCACCAAGGGACTCTGATGCACCCTGAAGCTGACCCGGGAACTCATACTCCCCTAGGGTACTGAGGGCTCCCACACTCACCAAACCCCCAACTGACACCCTCCCTCAAAGCTGCTTCCCCCAGGGTTTTCTGTGCAGTGGAGACCTTCTGAACCTATCAACAAGCCAGTCCCAGCTCCACCTTGCTTGATACCCCCCTCCCCTGCCACTTCTGTTCTAACGCCTAGAAACAGACCGGGCTCTCTCCTGCCCCAGGGCCTTGGCCCATGTCTTTTCCCTCTCCTACAAGTGCTTTTTCTTTTCCTTTAAGACTAGTCTTAGCACAAATGTCACCTCAGGGAAGCCCTCCCTGATCCTCAGATTAGGTCAGGTGCACCTGCTCATGCTTTCAAAGAGCCTCAGTTTTTCTTAACCAGGTATCATAGTTTGTAATTATACATCTGAGCAATTGCTAGATTGATGCTCATCTCTTCCCAGGGGACAGCAGGTTCCCCGAGGGCAGGGTGCACGTCCCTTTTGCAAGCCATAGGACTCTGCACATAGATGCCGGCTCATGACAATTAACTCCAATGACACTTCCTCCTCCCTTCTCCCCACACACCAAGCAGTCACCACCGAAAGGCAAACCAGCCCATGCAGGTCCCTGCTTATAAAACTTCCCTGGCATCCCATGACACAGGATCAGCCCTTCTTGCTGGCCCTTGCAGCCTCTTATCCTGTTCTGCCCCACTGCCCACCCCATCCCCCTGTTCAGCCCTCAACCAAGGTGAGTCCACACCCCACACCCCTAGCTAGCAGTGGCATCTTCAGAGAGTCCCAAATAACCAACACTAAAATTTTAACTCCCTAACAGACAATCCACAAGTAGCCAACAATGAAAACAGGCACAGGGAATTCCAAGAGAGTAGCAAGAGAAAACCGGTGTGACCTGCACCTGGCAGGGGCTCCCAGAGCAGTGAGCACTACACAGATGGGGGGGGGGGGCTGCTCCCAGAGCCTGCATTGGGGGGCGGAGCCCGACACCAGATGGGTGCTCCCTAAGTTTGTGCTGCATAATGAGAGAACAATTGGTGAACCCATTTGTCTCTCCTGGGTCACATGAGGGCCCCGCCCAGAGTAACTCTAGAGCCAGTCGGCTGAGAAAGAATGATGCAGGCAAGAGTGTGTACTCTGCGCAAACTCCCTTCCTGGTCCCTCTATAGCAGTGGTTCTCCAAGTGCGTCCCTGTGGAACTCACGGGAACCGTGTTAGAAACGCACATTCTCAGCTTCCCTGACACCACCCTACTGGGATGGAGCCCAGCAATCTGTGTACGGGCAGCACAGAGCCTTCAAGGCCAAGAGCCTGCCTGGCCATCACATCCCCAGAGCGGGTACTTGCCCAGCCGCTTCTGCCCCACAGATGCGGAAGTGAGGGTCTTCCAGGAGGGCCCCAAGCCCTCTTCTGCCTCTGGTCTGTACCGAGGAATCCCGTGAGAACCCCACCTCTCACCCTCCAAATGGGGTGGATTGTGGACTTCCCTGGGGGTGGGACCTGCTCCCCTTCCTCCTCCTCTTGGGCTCATCACATTGCGGAGGGCTTGGAACAGCCAGACCAGTTGACTGAGTGATGATACGAGCAAGGAGGATGGACACCAGTCCAAATAGCCAGGTCCCAAAGATGATCCCACACTAGCACAAGGGCCTGTGGTCTGAAGGCCTCACCCCAGGCCCATTGCTTGATACTGTAGCTACTTAACCCACATTTGGCTTTCTCTCAGAACACCTCCCCCCCATCTGACCCTCTCTCCAGCTATATGACCTGGGCCTTATTTCCTCTAAATTGTTGGGAGGTAGTGCACAGCTTGGACTTGTTAGTGAGGTACACTCATTCCCTCACTCACTCCAGCGGGACCAGGCCCTGCAGAGATGAATCCATTCTGGCCGGCACCCAGGAGCTCCCAGACGACACATAGGGTTCAGCAGAGGGAGTCGCCTCTGCCTGGGGGACTGGAGGGGAGGGGTATCCAGGGAGGGCTTCCTGGAGGAGGCAGGGTTTGAACAAGGTCCCAGGGTCAGGAGATTCAGAGGCATGTGGGTGCCCAGAAGGCAGAGTTCACCAGAGGCCCCTGCCCTGGAGAAAGGGGCAGGGCCTGGTGCTGAAGGCTTTGCTTGCTGCCGCTGCTTCATTAATGACAGCTAATTAGATCCAAGCCCATCGCCGTGGCAACACAGGGGCTGGTTGGAGTAGGGAAATGAAAGGAAGCTGAGAGAAGGAACAGGAATGCACAGCTGCTGAATCAGGGTGTCCAGGGATCACCCCCACAACACCACAGGTATCAGAGCCCCTCAGGGTGAGGTCAGCTGGGGTGGAGGCTGGAGACACCCCTGGGCAGGTCTGGTTCTGCTGTTGTTCCTCTGAGCTCCCATTTCAGACACTGATTTCTTTTCCTTTTGGGTATCGGCAGTCGTTTCGAGTGAATCTGGCTCAGAATAGTTTTTGTTAAGTGTGTAAGGTAGTTGGTAAAGGCCCATCTAGCCCTCCTCTTCATACCCCAAACCCCACCCACACCCCATGTACCTCCCTCCTCACCAAACAGCTCCCCTCCTCCTCCTCAGTCAGGGGAAGGCAAGAGGCAGGGATAGGAAAGGGCTCTGCTCCGCAAGGCCACCACCCCACTCCAGGAGCCAGCTGGGCACCCCCTGCCAGCCCTGGGGAACACGAATCCTCCCGACCCCCACCTAGTCTGCTGACAACGTCCCCATCTCTGAGGGAAGCCTAACAACCTGCTTGCCTACCTCTAGACACACTCCCACCCTGAGCCCCACCAAGATCACCTGCAAGACCTCTTGTCCACTTGGGGCCACTTGTGCTGGACCAGCTGGGGGACCAGTGATGAAAAAGGACATATGGATGGGACAAATGGATGGATAATGAGTAATGGCTGAATAAATGAAAGGGTGGATTGATGATGGATGAATCAATAAATGGATGGAAGAACAGAATGATGAATCAACAACAAATGAACATAAATGGATACACAGACACATGGTCCAATGGATGAGAAGTTAATTGAGTTCTTATTTCATTCATTTGTTGATTAGTTTAACAAATATTTATTGAGTACCTTCCAGGTACCAAGCACTGTGCTGGGGACTTAAAGGTAAGAAAACAAGTCTGCGCCCTGCTGGGCACCACAGTCTATGTGGGAAGACAAGAGCTGAAAAAGAAATGACAAGTACAATGCTGGTTCAGGGGCAGCAGGTCTCATCAGGCTCCTGCAGGATGGGGAGGGGTCTCCAGCCTTTCACAAGTGCATAGCTCTAACATATTTGCCAGAAGAGTGTCTGGGCCCCAGAGCTGCCCAAATCAGAACACTGGGAACGCCATAATCTTAGAATCCTCACCATCACTAATGCAAATTGAACACTTTTCAGGTGTGAAAGCACCCCACCATTGCTTTCCAAGCCCTGGCTCCTTTAATCCCCACAGGAGCCCTATGTCAAGGGCTTTGATATTGTTACTCCCCCATTTTACAAACAAGGAGACTGAGGCTCAGGGAGTCACCTAATTGGTAAGGGGTGGAGCCCAGGTGGCTGCCTCCAGGTCCCATGCTCTTAAAACCACCACCTGCCCTGGAGAGAGCCCCTCTCCACCTCCCCTCAAGCTCCCCTGCCTCCCTGGTGCCGTGGTTGCCTGAATTCCCTTTCTCCAGCCTCATCTGTATTGAGACAGTGAGGCAAACATATTCTCCTGACCCAGGACGGATTTGGTAGAAAACAAAATGCTGTCCACAGGCAATGCTGGGATCATGGAGGATCCTCTTCCCTGGGAACTGCACCCTGGCTAACGGCCCAGATGGACTGTCTGAGCTCCTGACCTCACTGATGTCCACGGGCATTAAATTAGTACTGAATGTTCCCAACCTAACGTGCTATCCATTTTGCTGATGGCTGCTGCCCTCCTCAGGTCCTCAGGTTCATCAATGAAATGAAAGTTCTAAAAGAGGGACTTCTGGGTATAGCCATTAAAAGGGCAGACTGTGGAGCCAGACAGCTTGGGCTCAAATCCTGGCTCTACCACTTACTGGTGGTGTGACCTCGAGCAAGACACTTCCCCTCTTGGGGCCTCAGTCTCTCCATCTGCTCTTGTCTGAGACCCCTTCCCTCTTCTTCCCATCATCCATCACTTCCCACGTCATGGCCTGTCCCTTACAGACCCTCCCTTCTAGGAGGCGGAGACTTCTCAAGGCTCCACAGAGTTCCCAGGCCTCAGGCAGCTGCAAGGACAGCGTCCAAGCCACAGGACTCCCTTGGGACTGGCTGTTCCGGGTGGGCCCCAGAATTCTGGGGAATGTGCTTTGAGAACGGGAAGGAGAGATCAAGGGCCTAAGGAGTCCTTCCTGCCACAGGGCCACTGCCCTACTTAGGTTGGACCGTGTGCACCTGGAGGTGGGACTATGAGAGACACGACGCGTGTCCCAACTGTTCGGATTCATCCACGTGTCTGTGTATGCCCCTGCCAGTGGTCTTCTGTGGCCATGTGATACACAGCCCCTCTGTGGGTGACGGTCTGTGTGGTTCTGTGGCAGAGGTGGAAAGGGGCCACTTCAGTAAAAACCAAAACCAGCTATAGCTGAGCATTCACCATGTGCCAGGCACAGGTGAAGTACTTTACATCACTGTCTCAATTATCCTCATGAGCACCCCAGGAAGGTGTGGTAGACTGCATTTTTAGGTAGCTACCACAATACTTTCCATGCCACATGGTCTTCTTACAATGTGGCGTTGACACTCTTCCTACAGAGTGACGAGGTTTACGTTCCCTCTCCTTGAAACTGGGCGGACCTTTGTGACTACCTTGACCAACAGAGTACAGCAGAAGGGATACCGTGCGACATCCAAAGCTAGGCCATACACATGCCACGTACCTTCACCTTGCTCTCTTGGGTCACTCATTCTTAAAGGCCAGCGCCATGTTGTGAGGAAGCTCAGGCCACATGCAGAGGCCATGTGTAGGGTACTCCAGCCAACAGCCCAGATGAGGTTCTACTCAAATGCCAGCAGAAGCTGCCAGATTTGTGAGCGAGCACGCCTTCAAGATGAGTCCAGCCCAGCTACTGTCTGATTGCAATCGCACGAAAGACTCTGAGTAAGAACCACCTAGCTGAGAAAGCAGGCCCAGAGAGGTGAAGAAGCCACAGTTATGTAGCCAGTAAGTGGCAGAGCTGGGCTAAGAACCCAGGGTCTTTAATGTCCTGATGGGATGAATGAGGCAAGAGGATGCTTTCTGCACAGACCCAGATTTCATCTGTTGGCCCAGTGGGGTCCATCTGGGACCCCAACCTCTGTAGCACTAGAAAATCTCACCATCCTTCCAAAAACTATCTCTGATGGCTGAAAGGAGAACTGAGGGGGCAGCTGTCACTCCCTATGCTGGGGCTCAGGCCCAGCTTCTGGCAGCTCAACGATGCTGGCCTCCTTTCAGCCCAGAAGAGACACCCTACCCACTGTACTCCTGACCCCCTCACCTCAGGGAATGACATACATTCCCTATACCCTTGGTGGGGCCTTAATTTTACTGCCAGCTCATGTTTAGCGAGGTGCTGTTTCTTATGTATTATCTCATTTAATCCTCACACCAATCCTCTGAGTTATATATCACTATTATCACCACTTTACAGATAAGGAATCAAAGGCTCTGAGAAGTGAAGTAACTTGCCTGAAGTAATGAAGTTGGATGTGGCAAAGCTGGGATTTGACCCCCAGTAATCAGCATATCAGAGAAGTTGAGTGACTTCACCAGAGTCACAAAACACATAAATGAGGAGTTAAGCCAAGCCAGAGCACCTAGAATTAGACGGCAATGGGCTACATCCTCTTCTCCGGATGACTGGAAATAGAGATGAAAGTAGGCAAATAGGAGGAAGGTCTCTGTGTCTATCTCCCCCACCCCCCGCCTCGCCACTATAATGCTCATAAAAGCAGAGACCAGGTCTCTCCATGTTCACAGCTGTGTGCCTGACATACAGGAGGTGCACCATACATATCTGACTGACTGACTTGCCCTGTGACTTTAGCCAAGTTGCTCCCCCCTCTGGGATTCAGTTTCCCCTCTGTAAACAAATGAGGGAGGAGGGAAGGTGCAGGTGGACTCTAAATTCCCCACCAGGCTCCCTGAGGGAGGTGGGTAGGTGAGGTCATGCTCAGAGATGGGGCATGGACAGCCTGACCTTCCTCCCTGATGGCAGGCGCCAGGATCCAGCCTTCTGGCCTAAGTGAGGAAGCTGGAGCTCCAGAAACTGCACTTCCTCTAGACACCCACAGGTGGCAACAGAGGCCCACATGGCAGGGGCTGCGGCGCATGTGGTTTGAATTTAACTCCAGTCTTGTTTCATGTGGGTTTTTTCCCCTTCTTCTCTGCCCTCCAACAACCACGCCTCCCCTTCCTTAATTTCAAGAAGATACAGCTGGATCTTCCAGCCTGGGAAGGAAGAGTTTCTTAACATTACGGATAATGGCCAGAAGCAGGAGGCGGGGGTTAGGGGGTAGGTGGATAGACAGACCCCAACAGATGTGAAAAACATCTCTTGAAGAGCTAGTAAGCTCTGAATTTACTCACCTCCAGGGCCGAAGAGGTTGGGACTGTCATCCCCATTTTACAGGCAGAGAAACCAAGACCCAGATCTGGGTTCCACATCTGGGTGGCGATGTGGGGTGGGGTGGCGGATGGGCAGGAATACCATTGGGAATCTGATGAAGCCTTCAAGTAGGATCTGTAAATCTGGCAACCCTGGCTCCCAGGAAAAGCACCCACCCACCGCTGTGCACACTGCTGCTCACAATAGTGGTCTGGCCCCTGGTCCCAGCCCTGGCTCAGAACTTGTGGATGAGGTCTGCTTCCAGAGCCCTCCCATACGAGCTCTAAAAATTACTTCCTTCAAAATGTCTAAACCTTGCTCAGCATAGAACACTGTACAGGGAATCGAGACCATATGGTCAGGGCCCAGCACCACCATCTTCCAGCTGTTTCAAACATCCCTTTCCCTCAGCCTTGGTTTTCTCACTTCAAAAATGAGGATGAACACCTACTGCACAGCAGGTGCTCTGCAAAGGAAGGCTCCCTTCCTTCACCTCCACCCACTCTCCAGCATACAGGGAGGCTGGGGTGAAGGATCGTGGGAACGGAAGTTATCCACTGCCTGTTTCCAGCCCCTCCTGTTCCCTCCCTCCTTCCCTCGAACCCAGGCACAGTGGGGGGGGGGTTCCATTTGTGTGTGTTGTTCGGGTGGGATGGGGTGTCCTGCCTCTGGAGCGGAAAATGATTCACTGGGCTGTGGGCCAGGCACCCTGGGAAAGGCCAGGCCAGCCTCAGGCCAGAGCCCTAGGGAGCCAGGAGGCAGGGAGGAGGGGGCAGGGCTTGCCTGAGCTGGAGATATAATCCTGGGGGCTCTCAAAGCTCCGCAGCCAGAAGAGGCCATCTTCCCCACGTACCACAGTGCCAGAAATTCTACTCAGACCAACAAAGGCCCAGAGAAGCTTGAGGTGTTATCAGCTCCTACAAACCTACTAATCTGACCTCTGTTCTAAGCACGGACGCTGCTGGAACAAGGCAGAGGTGCTCCCTTCCCTTTGGAGCTCACAGATGCATGCCTAGAACAGAGCCCACCAATAGTAAGTAAAATACATCTTTGTGTATCAGTGGATGAATGAAGCAAGCATCAGTGTAATGAATGTGCACAGCAAGTTTAGAATGTCCATGTTCAATCCTCCCTTGAAGGAGGGAGCCAGAGAAGGGACTGTTCTTTCCCATTTTACATATGGGCACTGAGGCCTGGAGAGGAAAGTGTCTCCTGACTCCAAGGGTAGCAGGCAGTCAGCTGAGGCTAGAACCAGGCCCTTGGGGCTCTGCTACCACAGCTTGTCCAAAGGGACCCAACCAGCTGGAAGGCATTATGGTCTCCACCTCCCTTGCCCCTACCCTATTCTAGGACCCAGGGGACACTCCCAGGAAGGGAGCAAGCTCTATCCATCAGTCACTCTGGCCCTAGAGTGAGCTCTGGTGACCCCTGCCCAACTCAGAGGCCAGGGAAGCCCCTCCCATCACACCAGACAAGTGTAGGGTGGTTGAGATGCGCAAGGAGAGTGACCATGCCCTGCTCAACGATCCCTCCATCCCAGCTTCGAGGGGGCTGTCACTGGGCTGGGGCCATGCTGGCAGAAGTGACAAGAGGCAGCCTCGGCTTCTAAGCCTTGCTGCACTGTATCAACAACTAGTGACCAGCCGTAATGCCTGGGCAGTGTGTGTGTGTGTGTGTGTGTGTGTGTGTGTGTGTTGGGGTGTGTGTGTGTCGGGGTGTGTGTGTGTGTGTTGGGGGGGGGTGGTACACAACAAGATTCATATCTAAAGGTCAGCCTGAGCCAGATCTAGGTTCCACTCTCACAAGGCATCGGGGCTGGGACCACCACTGCCAGGAAGCTGCCCTGACAGCCCAGACCTGCCAACTCCCCTCCTTTTCTGAGCATCTTGGGCTTCTGGAAGGGCAGCCTTGAAACCTCAGACTTTCTCTAGGCTTACTATCGTCATATTGACAATAAGGGGCACCACTCAGAACTTCACAGTTTACAAAATGCCTGCAGGGCCTAATTTCATCCGATCCTCACAGCAACTCAGTGGGGAACCAAGGCTCAGTGAGGAGCCATAAGTTGCTCAGGTTCTCAAGACTGGGAGGTGGTGGGGCTGGGGCTCAAAGCACGCCCCCTCTTCCACTGACCTGCTGTGGGACTCTGGGTAAATCACTTAACCTAGCTGTGCCTGCAAACAGGAAGACAGCAATGGCATACAAATAGGAGTTGATCTCTCTTGAGGGGTTCCTATGTGCTGCTTACAGGTACTTATTTTAACCTCAAGATAAGCCTCCTGGGTGGGCCCTATCATTACCCTGCTTTACACAACAGGACTATGGGCACAGGGAAGTTAAGGGCCTGGCCCCAGGTCTCACAGCAGACAGGATTTGTGCACCCGGCGGGCCAAGGGGTCAGGATATCCACATCTATTCCACAGAGCAGGAGAGGGGACCCCTTCCAGCCCAAGGGAGTAACCCAGATAGCAGCCCAGGCCCCCAGCACAAGGAAGACACTCCTACTGCCTTCTTCACAACAGTGGGAACTGACCACAGGGTGAAGTGAATCGTGCACTCATGCAGCTGTTTCAAATGCCATGGAGAAACGTTCAGTGTAATATGAAATGAAAGAAGCAAGGAGTATATATACCACGCCATCTCAGCATCATGAAATACATATGTGTATATGCAAAGAGAAAAGCCTGCACTGATGGCTGCCCTGACCTCTGGGAAGCCCACATCTGTGCCCCAGTTTCTTCATCTGAATAATAGAGAACATAAAGGGCTTACTTAGACAGTGTCTGGAACAAAGATCTCTCAATAAACATTGGCTGTTATGAATAACCAGAGAACCTTAGAAGGCAGGTCCTCTCAGAGGTAATCTGGACCAGCCCCCTCCCAGGGCAGGCCTCCCTTGGCAGCTCTTTCTTGCATACCCCCAGGACCAAGGAGCTCACCCCTTACAATGGTACCCTGGTAGCTCCTGCTATTATGGGCAGGTCTGCTTGGGAGAAAGCCCAAGCTGGGCTGGGCCCCTCAGTCCCTGAGTGGCCTTAGCATTGGATGGTGGTGACCTTGGGAAGGACCATCCATCTCCCATTCTAAATCCTCTGTCTTAGACCTTCCTATGGGGCAGTTCTCCAGGTGCAAGGTTGGGAGGGGCTTTCTGGGTGGCTCTCTTGTCCCCAGCCCAGGAGACCACTTCTGTCCTTCCCACTGTCTCTGGGATAACTGAGAAGCATTTGCTGCAACACTTTGTGCCTTTTCCCTTTTCTCCTTTGGAAAACAAAGAGAAGCCGGCTGGGTCTGACCTCCTCCCTGCCCCACCCCCAACCCCTCCATCCCCCAGGGGAGGGAGGCCCTCTCTGCCTCCTCCCTTGACTAGTGGAGAACCCCAAGAGGAGGGGCCCTGTGAGCTGGCTGTTGCCATGGCAACGGCAGCCCTGGAATTTGACCACTGGGGCCCAGGAGTGGGGGGTGGGGAGTTGGTACAGGCCATGCTGGGGGCAGGGAGGAGGGTCCAGAGGCCCAGGAAAGCCAAAAAAAGCAAAGGCAGAGCAGGGGTCCGGCTCCTTCCATGGCCTCAGTTTCCTCATCTGTAAATGGGAAGAGGCTTGGACCTCAAGATCTCTCTTTCCAGCTCTAATCTAAACTGGAATCTGGGTGAGGGCTAGGGGTGGGGGAAGTAACCAGAGCAAGGTCAGTTGCCCCTTTGATGGACAGAGACCCCAGGGGACAGAGACTCGTCCCAGGTCACATAGCAAGTCCAGAGCAGTACCAAGACTAGACCCTGGGGGGGTGGTCTGTCCACTGTGGCTTCCCTATTTCTCCACTGGAGAGGACGAAGGATGCCTGCTTCGTGTCTGGGGGAAGAGGCCCTCCAGGAATGGCTATGGCTGGGCTGGGCCCACAGTCCTGAGACAACAGTGTGCCTACCCCAACAACCCCCTGCATTCCTGGACCCCGCAGGCTGGCAGAGGGCCTGCCCCCCACACCCCCTGCTTGCAGTGCCAGGCTGCAGTGGGTATTTTTATTTTTTTTAATTTTTTTGTGGTACGCGGGCCTCTCACTATTGTGGCCTCTCCCGTTGCGGAGCACAGGCTCCGGACGCGCAGGCTCAGTGGCCATGGCTCACGGGCCCAGCCGCTCCGCGGCATGTGGGATCTTCCCGGACCGGGGCACGAACCCGTGTCCCCTGCATCGGCAGGCAGACTCTCAACCACTGCGCCACCGGGGAAGCCCTGCAGTGGGTATTTTTAAATGGGTGCCCGCCCCTCTCCGCCTTCCCGCCTGACCAGTCCAGGAACACAGTGAATTCTGCTGCCAGCCCCACTCCCTTTCAGCCAGGCCTGAGTAGGGGCTAGACCCACGGCCATCCTCTGTGTCCCTGCCTTCAGACAGCCCTCTCTTGCTGCCTCCTTCCTCACAGTCAATCCTGGGATCAGGGTGATCTCCAGGGCCCCTTCAGCCATGATAGTTTAGGCCCAGAGAGGGATGGGACTTGTCCAAAGTCACACAGCACAGATGAGGATTTGGGAATGCTATGCCACCAGCCTGTGCCCCATCTCTAACTGTCCATCAAGTTATACTGGTGCTGCCCCAAGGCTTCCTCACCCTCACCTCTCTGACATTGATCCTCAACAGCCACAGCCTTGCTCCCCCAGGGGGTCCTCACACCTACCTCAGAAAGATGCTCCCATTCTGACCAAGTCACTCCTGAGCTTAAAATGCCAGCCGTCTGGGAGAAAAATAGAGTTGGAACCGTAACTCACACTGCACACCAGGGTAAATTCCAACTGGATCAAAGATTTAAATGTAAAACAAAACAAGAAAACATAAAATACCAGAAGAAAGCATGGGAAAATCGCTTTATAAGCTTGGAGAGGGACAGGCCTTCCTAACCATGACTCCCAATCCAGAAGCCATAAAATAGAAACTTGATAAATTAGACCACATAAAAATAAAAACTTATGCATGGCAAAAATACACTATAAACAAAGTCAAAAGTCAAGTGACAAGTCAGGAAAAAATATTTGCAATTCATAACCCAGACAAAGAACTAACCTCCTTACTATTTTAAATGTTCTTAGAAATTGGTAAAACAAAAGGCCAACAACCAAACAGAAAAATGGGCAAAGGATGCAAACAGTTCACAGAAAAGAGAATCCAAATGTCTCTTGGATATGCGAAAAGATGCTCAGCCTTACTCATGATAAAATAAATGCAAATTAAATACACTGAGATACCATTTCACCCATCAGATTGGGAAAACACCCAAAGGTCTGACTTGGTGAGGCTGTGGGGAAGAGGTCTCTTTCTCAGGTGGTGGACCCCCGTGGAGAGCATCAAAATTAGAATCACACATACCCTCTGTCCCAGCAATTCCATTACCAAGAAACTGCCCTAAACGTACACCAGCCCCCATACAAAATAACCTATGAAAAAGCTCATTCACTGCAGCACTATTTGTAACAGCAAAAGACTGAAAATGACCGAAATATCTTTTAAAATGTGGTTAAATACAGTTCGGTAATCTGTGCCATGAGACACCACGCAGTACAAGAAGGAATATGGAAGTTCTCAGGACACTGAAAAGGCAGATCTGCAAGCGATACTCAGTGGAGAGCAGTGTGGACCGTGTGCCATCATCTGTGTGGCAAGTGGGGAAAGATGGTGCATTTGCTGGTTTACACATAAAAGGATGGTTTACACATAAAAGGATTCACAAGAACTAATAACCAAGTGTCCCGAGGTACGGCAGGGTGGCTACTGGCGGAAACGAGACCTTTTACCCATTCTAATTTTTCCTAACCATGTGAATAAATTATCTATTCAAAATTTTATGTCTATAGACTGAATTTTTTAAAAACTTCACCTCACAGTCTGGCCTTTAAGCTTGCTCCAGGCTCACATCTCAGCTTTGAACAGCCTTTGCAGCCCTCATCCTCCTTCTCTCCCATCAAAGGCTTTGCTGCAGCCTCTTCCTCAGGAACCATCCCTTCTGTATGCCCCCTCCTGGGTAGGAACCCTCTGGGCTCCCCCGGCCACCGCGCATCTCTGTCCCAGCCCTGATCACCCCTGGGATACCTATCTGTTTACGTGTCTGCACACTGCCCTGTGTCCCTGCCTATATACCGGACCGAGTCCTGAGGGGCTCTGCGTGAATGAAGACCGAATGGAAGAATGGGGGCTGCTCTGGAACCCTGAGTTTAAAGCCTTTGTTTCTGCTTTCTCTCTCCGTTCTAACTGGTCTCCTCTTGGACAATTCCAGTCCCATCTGTGAGCTCCTCCAAGACGCTCTCCCTGCCCACCCTGCAGTCACAGAAGGGCTCGGCACTCCAGCCCTTTCTGCAGAAAATTGCTAAAGTCCTCCTTCACAGGCCACCTCCCCACCCACCCACTCCTTAGGTTGAGCGACCTCAGGGCTGGGCTTTGACTCAACCAGAGTGTGGACATGAGTCCCCAGCCTGGATGAAGGCCCAGAGGCTAGAACTCGCTGGGCAACCCTGGCAATCCTGCTCCTCTCTGGGCCACAGATACCGTCTGTAAAGTGAGGTGGGCAACAGGCAGCTTTACAGCAGGGTGAGGATTTCTGCCAGTGAGAATCCAGCAGAGCCCCAAGCCCACAGAATCCCACCCCATATCTGTGTATCCCCTTAGCTCTGTTCCTAGGGCAGTTGCCTGGTGGGGCGGGGAGAATTTTGAGCCTCCCCTGGGAAACTCAGCTTATCCCTCCTCCCACAAAGATGACTATCTAGGCTATTCTTGGTAATTCCATCCACTCTCTCCACCCCTGGGACCCCAACTCAGCCAGGCCAGGCCACCACCCTCCCTTCTACTTCCAACTTGCTGTATGATTTCCCACTGATCCCCACTGGTCAGTGGTCCAGCCCAGCTACCAGAGGCATTATCATGTTTGATTCTCATCCAAACCCTATAATAGGTGCCATCACAATTATCCCCATTTTACAGGTGC
Organism: Globicephala melas; assembly: GCF_963455315.2. Classification (NCBI taxonomy): domain Eukaryota; kingdom Metazoa; phylum Chordata; class Mammalia; order Artiodactyla; family Delphinidae; genus Globicephala; species Globicephala melas. Next base: position 50,691,197 of record NC_083321.1, on the reverse strand, counting down.
ATAAACTGAGCCACAGAAGGACTAAGTACTTGCTCATGGTCACACAGCTAAGAGGAAGAGCAGGATTTGAACCTCAGCCACCTGGGTCCCATCTGTTCTAATCATTACACCGGCACAGCTGGATACAGGATCAAGTGCAAGCACTCAGGCTGACCCCGACCCCCTGGCTGACCTGGCCCTTGCTGACCCACCAGTATCAAATTTCCCCACCTGTATCCTACTCTGGCTGCATCGTGCTCTGGCCATAGTAGTTCCTCCAACCCATCACACTCTTTTTCTTTTTTTTTTTTTTTTGCGGTATGCGGGCCTCTCACTGTTGTGGCCTCAGGGAAGCCCCCATCACACTCTCTTACACCCTAGGCTTTGGCACGTTGCTGGTCTCTGCCAGGTACACCCTCCGCTATCTTTATGCTCGGCAACTTCCTACTCATCCCACTTTTTTTAACATCTTTATTGGAGTATAATCGCTTTACAAATGGTGTGTTAGTTTCTGCTTTTTAACAAAGTGAATCAGCTATACATATACATATATCCCCATCATCCCATGTTTTTGGTGGCCAAAGAAGTGGGAGCATAGGCTGCGTGGTGGGCCAGGTTAGGCTAGTGCCCAAGGTGGGCAAAGCCTGGTTCCTGAGGCCTTGGACTTACCAGGCTCAGAGCTCAGGCTTTCTCCTGCCAACACCTGTTCACACTTCCTTTTACTCACTCTCAATTCTGGGCAAGTCTTCCTGATTCTAACCTAAATTACCTCACCCCAGAGGAGCCAGTGGGTCTCCTGGACCTCTAGAGAATTTGCCTCCACCTGTCTCCCGGTGACTGAGTGAGCTGTGCCGGACAGCATGCCCTCTGGGAGCATGCCTGGCTACTAGCTCCTACCTTCCACAAAGGGCCTGCACTTGCCCAGGCATCAGCACTTGGCAATCAGGGTCTTCCCACCATTCTGACAGGTCATCCTCCTAGTCACGTGGGGCCCAGCCCAGCGCTAGAGGCCCCTGGTGGGGACACTGCTTGCTCATAGGAGCCCCAAGGTAGGGTGCTCCATCAGCCTGGCTCCCTCTGGAGACCTGGTCCCCAACAGAGTCTGTCCCTGCCCAGGGAGGCTGGCTGGGCGGAACTTCTTTTTTTTTCCTTTTTGGCTGAACTTCTGAGCCTGCAGAGAAACTGAAGGGAGAGGCTTATCCAGCTCTAAACCCTCCACCAGAGCCCCTCTGCCCCAAACAGAAATTCTCTGCCTGAGTCTCAGGTGGCTTCATGGAAGTACATGGTGGGGAGATGTGGTCAAGGGGGCAGACACGCTCCCCCACCTTCACTTAAATCAACGAGGTTCCAAGTTGACCTAGTTTATAGCTCAATGTCAAGATTCCTCTACAAGAAAGGGTTCTACTATTTTTAAAAGCTTGGAAATTACTGCCCTGGGATCAAATCCAGACTTTCAGTGCTGGCCTTCCAGACTCCCCAGGAACCACCCAACTTCTTCAGAACCAGGGAGCTTTCATGGTAACCTAGACGCACCAGAGCTTTTCCATCATAGGCCTCTGCCTTCCTGGTTCTTTCTGCCTGTCATTAAACCTTGCTCCAGGCCAGGTATGAGGGGTTCTCAGGCTAGGTCCTCACTTTTGATTATCTGCCCAGATGTCTTTGTCAGTATAGAAGTCTGCTGGAGAGTGTGTGTGTGTGTGCGCGCGCGCCTACCTGTTGTGGACCTCAGGCATTGCTCTTGTTGGGGTGTATGGGAGTCTACAGTCAACTTGCCCCACAGCACGGGAATTGGTTTTGCCGTGTCCCTCCTCCAGTCTGCAGGCTCTGCCGGGGCTCCTGTGCATCTCCAGCTGGAGCTCAGAGACCAACACTGGCTGTTTCTTCCTCAGCGCCCATGGCCCAGGTCTGGCCACACAGAAGGTGACCTGATGACTGAGGGGAGGGGGCCACAGTGCTGCCTGACGACCAAGAATTAAACTCGTGCAACAGGGCTCAGGGCTAGGGGCCCAGAAGGAGACAGGGCAGGAGGCCGGGGATGGGGGAGGCAGTCTGGGCTGGCTGTGGGTCCGGGCCTCTCTGGGCTCTTTGTCCAAATATGGAAGGATTTTTTGTCTCCATTTGAGTCACGCCGGCCATGGCCCAAGAGATCTGCTTTCCAGATACTGCAGGCGGGACTGCGCCAGCACTGCCTGGCCTGCACCCCCGCCCCCAACCCTCCTTTTCCTGCCTGTGGCTCAGCTCAGCACCCTTCCAACCTCCTGGGCCAGAGCTTTCTCCACCGGCCGAGAGCGCAACACCTACCTCAGCAGCTCTCCAGCACCAAGAGAAAGGTCCCTGGGTCCACAACGGGAGGAAACATTCCCTCTGTCTGCTCATCACCTACTCTCACTCCCCAAGGGCACCTCCTATTCAACTGAGCCACTCAACTAATATTTACTGAGCAACTACTATGTGCTAGTTCCAGGGACTAGGACTGTGGACTGTGAATCCTGCGGGCTCCCCATGTCCACTCTCTCCTCCTACGTGCCCACCTTGGTGATGGCACCACCCCTCACCCCGGCAGTCCTGAAATCCAGGAGCCTGAGTAACATTCATGGATTCTGGAACCAGACTGTCTGCACTTGGATTCCAACTCTTGGTTAGCTTTCCTAACCTGTGCAAACTACTTCACCATGCTGTGCCTCGGGTTCCTCATCTGTGAAACAGGGAAATGGTCCCTCCCCAAGGCCGGTTGCGAGGATTAAATGAGTGAACATGTGCACAGGGCTCAGACTAGTGCCAGGCACACAGGAAGGGCTTTACAAGCTTTGCTACCGTGACTGGTGACTCTCCACCCCCTGCGCTATATTCACGCAGGTGCTGTGGACTTTCCATCAGCTCCCTCCCTGTTCTCTCTGCATTAGACAAGGTTCTCTCCTGCAACCCTGGAGGGAGGCCGGCCTTGGTTCCAATACCACCTCACTCCTCCTGAGCTCAGTTGTCTGAACTTGGCACCTCACCCTCTCTGGGCCTCAGTGTCTAGGTCCCACCCCCACCCTCAATTGCTACTGGCTTGGAAAGTACCCTTTGTTCATCTGCCTGGTTGCTCGGGCCTGTGATTGCCCAGGGCAGAGCCCACAAAGGGCTGGGCACGGGTGGTGGGAAGAGCTCAGAGTAGCCTGGGAACTCCCCAGGGCCACTGCCCGTGTGCCAGGAACAAGAGGGCTTGGCACAGGTGACGTCATCTGACCAGAACCAAGCACTGGGTCACCGGGTAAACTGCAGGCCACACCCACATCTCCACACCCCAGACTTCTTGAGATCTGTCCACCTCCACAAGCAGAGAGGAGCTGAAATAGCTGTTGAGTCCTGCGTAGCGGAGGGGTCCTGACACTCAGGCGAGGATGCCGAGGAGACACCGCCCTATACAGGGCCCTCTTCCTGAGGCCTGGTTCTGGCCAGGGGCCTCCGTCGGCCTCTGTAGGAGTCCGAAAGATATAGGAGGTCAGAGGAGACAAGAGACAGAAGGAGCGAGACAGGGAGGAGGACAGGGTGAACAACAGAGGAAGGAGGAGAAAAGAAAGCAAGGCGCCCCCAGTGATGGAAAGGTCTGCTATGAGTAGAGGAAAGAGATGGAGGAGGGAGGAGGCCCTCCCAGCCCAGGGCCGGGGTCCAGGTGACGAGGTGGGGCAGGCAGAGGAACGGCTCACCCTGCCCTCCTGCCCTCCTCCTCTTCCAGCCGCTGGGCCAGGCCAGGCCCAGGACTATTTTTAGCCGGGGCTGAATTTAGCTGTTCCCTCGGAAATTCCTCACCCGCCCCAGGCAACGCCCCCGCTGGCCTTGGGGAGAAGCCTGGAAGCTCTGGTCCAGGCAGGAGGGGAGAGGAGGGCCCAGAAGCAGCAAGAAGCTAGAAGGATACTTAGGCCTCTGAGGAGAAAACCAAAGCTCAGGAGCAGGCCCCAAATCTGAATCACTCCTCTCCCTACAACCTCTGCCTCACTCTCCTCCAGGAAGGCCTCCAAGATTGCAGGGCCACACAACAGCACTTGTCTTGGGGTCTATGGTACAAATATTATGAGGATACTTTGTCTTCAATTACAAACTACTCTGAGCACTGCTAGCAAGGCTCCCTCCCTGTCCACCTACCACTCTTCCCCCAATTCCTGAGAACCTGCAGAATCCAGAGCTCTCCTGGGCTCTGCCACATCTGGGACTCCCCCTGTACAGATGTGGAAACTGAGGCCAAGTGCCGTGCCTTGGGTCATAGCCAGCCAGGCAGGATGGGCCTGCTCCTTCTCTCTCCCACATGCTCCCTACCCAGGCTGGTCCCAGAAAGGCTGGATTGGGGGTGCAGCCTGGAGCTCTGCTGTTCTCTGGTGACCCCTGACCCCACTGAGAAGCAGGGCACTTCCGCTGGAGCAGAAGGAAATGGAAGTTAGACAAAAAGCATATGGGGCACAGAGACAGGGTCCTGAGCTGGCTCAGAGGTCCCTCATCCTTCCAGAAATGCAGAGGAAAGTTCTGCCCGGAGGCAGGGGGATGACTCAGATGACCCTGCATCTTGTCCACTGCCTCATTCTCTAACTCCAATAAGAGAGGTCAGCCCTACTCCCCCTACCCCCGTTTTGAATAGGGCCTCTGAGCCTAAATTTTACCTACAAATTATCTCCCTAGGAAGTTCTTTTCCCTCCATCCCTCCATCACGTGGCTCCCCTAAGCTCAGGCTGCTTCTCTTCATGTGCCCACCGCGCACTGTTCCTCCTCAGCTCTTTATCTTCCACGGCTCCCCACCGCCCACAGCACAAAGCCTCGGCAGTTTAACTAGGACTTGAGCCAGTTTAACCTGGCTCCTGTACACACAGTCCCTCCCTGTGTTGTCTGGTCCAACAAGAGACCTCCTGTCCTCTTGGCCCCAGACATACATCGAGGCTTCTCTTTCCTGGCTGGCTCAGCCCAATTCTCTAAAATGCCGAGTGACCCATGTCCCCTCCCCTCTCAAGAACTCCCAGTGGCCCCTTAAACCCAGCTCTGAGGTGCATGGGCAGACTGCTGGGCCTGGCCCACTACTGCGCGGCCTCGGGTGAGACCTCTTCCCTCCCTGGGCCTTCATCTCCCCTCTGAATAATGAAGGGGTGAGGGGTGGTTAGAAGACACACTGGTTTCTAAGGGTCTTTTCGGGTGGACCATCCCGGCATTCAAGGCCCTGCCCCTCTTCTTCCTTCTCCTGCCTCCTGGCCTGCCAAGAAGTTGGACGTCTCACCACCAGGACCCACCCCAGGGAGACAAGGAGAGACAGAGGTGGGCAGTGAGGAACCAGGAGCAAGACCTCAGTGACACAGGCAGCCAAGAAAGATGGAGCCAGTAGGATTTTTGGGGGGGGAGGGGGGGTCCCTTCCCATCCTTCTGCCCCTTCCCTTCACATCTGCTCCTCGACCTCCAATGCCCTGTCCTGGGAAAGGACTGGATGTTTGTCCAAGGGGGCTTGGGGGAGGGGTCTCAGCAGTCCCAGGAGGCCAGGCTATGGGGCTGGCTGGCAGCCAGGACCCCAGTCCTCCCTCCCTCTGCTCCATGCTGCTAGGGAGCAGGGCCTGCTCACCCCCTGGGAACCAATAAACAGGAAACAGACACCAACCTGGTGCTTGCTCCCTCTGCCTGGCCCCCACCATCACAGTTCCCCAACTGCCCTCCCATTGGCCCAGGACCTGCCCCGCCCCTCCCCAGCCCCAGAATCTCAGAACCAAGAAGTAATGATCTCAAGTGAACGAACAAAATCAAGTTAAGAGGAAGCCTTCTGGAAAAAAACTCAAACTCCTTCATCTTGAAGCCATGAGATTCTACACTCTGAACCAGTAATCTCAGAAGCGCACACTTTAAAGTGGCCACAATTCTGAGAGCTTCCAGACCTGAGGTCATGGGCTGAGGGTTCCGTAAGTATTCTCTTCGGCCCTCACGGTAACTCCATATCATCCTCACTTTGCAGAGCAGGAAACTGAGGCTCAGGGCTGAGATGCAATGACTTGTCAGATACCACCCAGCTGTGAGTCAGTCAGGTCAGAGAGGTCAACCCTTATCAGTCTGACCCCAAAGCCCAGGGCACACAGACGGCAGACTCCCTGCCTTAGAGGGGCTCTCAGCCCAGAATGGTAAGCGGAGGGGACTGAGACCCACTTCACAGGCTGGTTCCAGCGGGTCTGGGGCTTTGACTCTGCTCTGCTCGCAGGATGGGGCTGGTGGTAACAAAATGGGAGGGGGAGCTGGAGAGAGGAACAAGGTCAGTGGGCATTTGGCTCCACTTCACTGTCTAGTCCCTCTCCCTCCGCCCACCTCCAAAGGCCCAGGCTGCTGGGCCACTAATCCTACAGATGTAGCCAGGACCCCACCAGCCCTCCTGTCCAGAGCTTTGTCCTGCTTCATGGCTGGAAAGAGATAACGAGAATCTGAGCAACCTGGAATCAATTTCTCTTAGAATCTTAGAATCCTAACATCTTAGCATCTTTTTTTTTTTTTTTTTGGCGGTACGCGGGCCTCTCACTGTTGCGGCCTCTCCCGTTGCGGAGCACAGGCTCCGGACGCGCAGGCTCAGCGGCCATGGTTCACGGGCCCAGCCGCTCTGCGGCACGTGGGATCCTCCTGGACCGGGGCACGAACCCGCATCCCCTGCATCGGCAGGCGCACCCCCAACCACTGCGCCACCAGGGAAGCCCACATCTTAGCATCTTAGTCATGGGGGAGGAACTAACATTTCTTGAGGAAACCCTCTTGGCATTATTTCATTTAATCTTGATAGTAATCCTTGGCGGAGTAAAGGGGTAATGCACCCATTTTATGGATTCAGAGGGGTCCATAAATGGTTGCCCTGGGTCTCAAAGCCAGCCTGAGAAGAGAAGGAACGCGGACCATGCTCCTCACCCTCCACGCGCCATCCTTCAGGTGCCACTTCCTGGGCAGCACCTCGGCCCCTCAGGGCGTGAAGGGACCTGACAGGCCCTCTGGTCCAACCCAGCACCAGGGTCGCCGATCCCCAACATGGAGCTCCCAGCACATGGGAATAGGGAGTTCCTCGCCATCTGCCCCGAGTCAGCCCGGGCCAGCCCAGCAGAGATGTGATTCCCACCCCCATCCTAGATCCCCCTCTTTGCCCTGGCTCTAAACTCTCCTGCCAACTGCTCTTCTTGGGAGCTGCTTTATCCCAATTTTTAGCCAGCCACCCTAGAAGCCAAGCCCATCCACAGGGGACCCATTGGCTCTTCTGTCCCTCTCCCACCAGAGCAGGGCTCGGCCACCCTCTGGACCCCATCCACATCGAGGGCTAAGACCCTTGCTGAGAACTCCTGACAAGCAGGGATGATGTCCAAGCTTTCCCTGTGTGTCCCTATTGCCCATCAAGGGGCTCAACAATTGCTGAATGAATGAAAAAATGACAAATGATCAGGGAAAGAAATGAATGCAGGATAAAAGCAGTGGGCCTGCGTCCACCAGCTCTACCCTGTGCCAGCATCTACCCTGGGCTCTGGCTTCCAGGAGCCGACAGCCCGACCCCTCTGCTCACCTGTCACAGGCAGAATAATGGCCCCCAAAGACGTCCACATCCTAATACACCTATGAATATGTTATCCTACGTGGCAAAAAGGACTTTGCAGATGTGAGTAAAGATTTTGAGATGGGAAGATTATCCTGGATGATTCAAGTGGGCCTAGAGTAATCACAAGGGTCCTTATAAAAGGGAGGCAGGAGGTTTGGTTTAGAGTGAGAGAGAGATCTGAAGATGCTATACTGTCGGCTTTGAGACTGGAGGAAGGGGCCAGGGGCCAAGAAGTGCCGGCAGCCACCGGACCTGGAAAAGGCAAGGAAACAGGTTTTCCCCTAAAACCTCCAGAAGGAACGCAGCCCTGCTAACACCTTAATTTTATCCCAGTGAAACCCATTTTTTCTGACCTCCAGCACTGTAAGATGACATTTGTATTAAGTCACTAAGCATTACAATTTGCTACAGCAGCAATAGGAAACTAATACACCACCTATCTGCCAGCCTAGACCCTGGTATTAGCTCGTGTGCCTCCCACCTCAGGTACCTCTGGAGACTCCCCTCTTCCTCTCTCCCTGCCCAGGGAGTGTCTCAGAGCCCTGTGACTTCCCCAAGCCCCAGAGGAAGTGTTAACGTCCCAGCAGTGGCAGCATCAACACTTCTGTGCACAGGCTCCAGAGTGAGCCCCACAGCTCACAAGTGCGGGGAGAGGCCCCCCGCTATGTGTGTGGAGGGGTGCAGAGCAGCAGCTGGTCGTAGGCAAAAGGGCCCTGGGGGCCAGGCCTGGGTGAGTCCCAGCCCCACTCTGAGCCTCGGTCTCCTCAGTGGCCTAAGGGGGCTGCGAGCCCCACACCGGCACTTCAGTCTACAAGTTGGGATCCTACTAAGGACAGCTGTTGCCTCTCCTAGCAGGAGAGGAGGTTTTTCCTGGTGCCCAAGAACATGGAGGAATCCATGGCTCTGAGAGGGGAAGGGTCTTACTTAAGGCCACACAGCAGGAAAATGGTGAGGCTAAGGCTGGAACCGACATCTCCTGACCCCTAGTGCAGACCTCCATGTGTCATACCAAGTCATCCCTTGTGAGCCCCATAGCTACTGGAGCGGGGCTCAGATATCCTGGCTGGGGCCCTAGGCCCCTGCATGTCATGGGCTGGGGCCCACTCACAGCTCAGAGTGTGGCAGCCTGGCAGTCTTCCTCTGCCTCTGTCCACCCCTGGAATGCCTCAGAGGCCTGGGGGTGGGTAATGGCGGGGGAGTTGCATGAAGTATCAACTCCCATGGGGGGGGGCATGTCTCTAATAAGCTTCTGCTTCCCAAGGGACCCAGGGCCCCCATTTCAGGGCCTGCCAGCAAGGCGCCAGGCTGCCTGGGCACATTTCCCAATAAGTACGCCAGAGCTGTGAGCCTTTCTGGGAAACATAGGCTCCCCCTTCCCCCGCCCTACTACCAGCAACCCTGCCAACTCTGCTCAGTGGGAACTCTGCGGGGACAATGTATGGCCTAGGAGTCAGGACACCTTGGGCCAAATTCCATACTTGAGACATAGGGCCTTGGGTAAGCCTCTGTCCGCTCTGGGCCTGCTTCATCCGTATACCGGGATGCCCACCTAGCTAGAGGACGAGACGGGAGGGACAGGGCTGCCTTTGGGTGGTGTGAGCTCCCTGTCTCAGCTAACATGCAAGCTGCAGCTGACAGGTGTCATAGTGGCTGTGGAGAAGACACCAGTGGGATAAGGCACTGTCACTTGCCTCACTGGGGCCCTGGGAACCTCCATCCTCCTAGCCTTTGAGTCACACCAACAGAGGTCTACAGGGGGCAGCTAGTGCAGCGTAAAGCTCCAGTCTACCCTGGGGGTTTTGTCAATCTCCCCTCCTCACTCTCAGTGACCCACCACACACTGCCCAGGCATAGGAGCTGGAGTAGCTCTTTGTTCACCTTGAATGCTGGAGTCCAGGCCCTCACAAAGCCCTCTGGGCTGCAGCAGAAACCCACCACCCTACTGCCTCTGCCCCAGCCCAAGCCACCATCATCTCTTGTCCAGATTATTCCAGTGGCCTCCTGATCAGCCTCCCTGATCCACCCGCCCCCCCCCCCCCACGGCCTCTGCAATCTACCCCCACAGAGTAGCCCGAGCAGACTTGTGAAAGCCTAAGTCAGATTAGGTCACTGCTCTACTCAGAACCTTGCAACAGTGCCTGCCCCAACTCACCTCAAGTAAACACGGAAGACCTCCTATTGGTCTGCGAAATCTACCTCATCTGGCCCCAACCCACTTCCACCCTCCCTTAATTCTGACCTCATCGCCTACTTAACTCCATCCACAGAGTCCTCTTGACTTCTACCTCAAGGCCTTTGCACTTGCTGTTCCTCTCTTCACCTCACAGATAGCCACCTGTCTTGCTCCCTCCAGGCCTCTGGTCCAATCTCACGTCCTCAGAGAGACTTTCTCAGATCTCTTAATCTAACAGAGTACCCCTCCCTGTCCTTCTCTAGTCCCTTATCCTGGTTTCTTTTGTTCCCCAGCCCCCATCTCTCCCTGTAGCACAATGTATCCATTTACAGATAGGTCTCCTCACTAGTCTGGAAGCTCCATGAGGTCAGGCCTTTGTTTTGCTTGCTGTTGTATCCCGGGGTCTCGGAGAGTGCCTGAGTGTCTAGGGGTTCAGTAAGTATTTGCTAAATGGACGAATGCATTGCCTTATCAAGGCTCACCCAAGTCTCTGAAACAAACTCCTAGGGCACACAACTTAACATATTCTTTCCCACCTACCAGCCTCTGCCCATGCTATGCCCTCCTCCTAGAACCCCTCCCTCTCTTCTCTGGATGTTCAAATTCTCCCAGTTTTCAAAGCCAAGCTCCAGACAGAGGCTCCTTCAGGAAGCCTCTCCTGCCAGCCCCCAGGCCACTCCCGCAACATCCTAAAGCCCCTTCCAGGCTGCTACTAGATCCTGAATTCTCTTGAGTGTTTCGGCGCCCCAGGCAGCCTGGGGATGCCTCCACCCCACTGCGGGGCAGCATGTGTAGCCTGAAAGATCACAGATGGGCGGGGAAGGAAGCAGGAGGGGCAAGTTCCTACACTGGGAGCCCCCTGGGGACAGGATTAGCAGCAGCCTCCCAGCCTCCCAAACCCAGCTGGTCCTGGAAATGTGGGGCTGGAAAATGTCAGACTCAACTCTGGTCCATCCCCCAACTCTTCCCTGTGGTGAGGGGAGGACAACCCATTCCTGGGCCACACTCCCCAGTAGCCCAGGGCGCTTAGGAAGGAGTGGGTGGGGGCAGGGAATAAACAGAGGAAAGGGACAGCCCTGTGCCTGTCCTCCCCCTCCCACCCTCCTCCTGCTGGGTGACAAGACATTTAATTATAGATATTTGGTACCACTCATAATTCCAAATGTCCTAATCGCCTCCTCTCCCAGAACCAGTTTCCATGGAAAAATCATAGCAAAGAGCCAAGGAGGGAAAGGAGAGAATCCCCACCCCTGTGGGTTCCCTGCCAAGGAGACAGAGTGAAGAAAGGTGACAAAGAGCTGCAGCCTGGCGTTCCTCTGCAAGGCAGGGAGCTGGCTGGGCAAGCTGGGGATGGGAGCCATGTCTGCTGGGGGCAGGGGGCGGGGACAAGGTCAGGGTGGTGCACGGACCTCGCTGTGCCCTGCCATACTGTGGGACCTTAAAGTCGGCATTCTCCTTTCTGAGTCTTGAAGTTCTTCCCACCGCAAACATGGGCTCCAGTGAATTAAATAACTACCATGAAAGTGTTCAGACAGGGGTGTGCAGGTGATGCCCCCAATGCCCCCTGACCCTGCCCCATTACTCAGATGCTAGGCCAATTCCACCAAGAAACAGGGACCCTTCGGGCCTCTTCGCCTCTAAGACAATGACATTCTAGGATTCAGTGGGAATCTGAGTCTGCAGTTCTAAGAATTCAGCCTTGTGAGATTCTCACAGCTTTCTTTTTTTTTTGCAGTACACAGGCCTCTCACTGTTGTGGCCTCTCCCGTTGCGGAGCACAGGCTCCGGACGTGCAGGCTCAGCGGCCATGGCTCACGGGCCCAGCCGCTCTGCGGCATGTGGGATCTTCCCAGACCGGGGCACGAACCCGTGTCCCCTGCATCGGCAGGCGGACTCTCAACCACTGCGCCACCAGGGAAGCCCACAGCTTTCATTTTTGAAGAATGAAACATTCAGAGTGTCTGGCATATAGTAAGCACTTAATAAATGTTAGCCACTCTTACTGCTATTTCAACATGCTAAAGTTCTCTGAGTCCATCCATCTGATTCTGAGACTTAAGTCACTTCCTATTTCTGGACTAGAGTTGTCACTTCTGTCAAACGGGTATCAGGTACCTGAGGGCAGAAGGTTAGATCATGAGACTGTACTTTAGGGCAGGATGGGAAGCCTTGGGATGAAGAGTCGCTGATCATCCAGGCCACCGTGGGCCTAAGTGGAAATGACAAGGGCTGTGGGAGGGAGCAGGGCAGGGAGGCTCCACAACTGGGCCTCCTCCCCCTAGCACATCCGTTCATGGAAAGCGACCATGAGTTATCCCTCATTCCCTGGGCTCCTAGGTTCTTACAGCTGATGCATAGAGCTGCCTTTCTCTCCCTTCCGGCCATACCCCGACTCCTCCTGTTTCCCTTGACCACCCTGCAGGCTGAGTCTCTGCTACAGAGCTTCAATGACCAGGCAAAGACCACCCACTGTACAGATGGGAAAACCAAGGCCCAAGATGACTCTGTCCAGATCTCAGGGCAAGTCAGAGGCTAAGCCAGGTCTGGAACCAGGCTTCCTGCTCCCAACAGAGAGGCAGCACCACACAGAGTGCAAATACAGATTCTGGGGTGGGAGACACCTGACTTTGAGGGACTTCCTGCAGCCCAGGGGTGGGTCAGGGACTCCCTCTGTCCCCGGGGCCTTTCCTGCCAGCCCCCTGGCTGGGCTCACACTGGCTTCTGCCTCATCAGCAAAGCATGACAGACTCTTCCCTTCTTATTCTGAAGCCCACACCACACCATCTCCACCCACAGGCCAGGGAGCGTGACTGGAGCCCTGGGCCCGAAACAAGGGAACACTGTCTCCTCCGTGAAGGCCAGAAGGAGGGCTGGACAGCTGCTCCCCATCCTCCTGGAGCCAGAAAGAAAGGTACAGACAGCAGGAGGGATTCAGGCTAGCAGAAGGAGGAACTTCCAGGCTTTATGAGTGGGTGGGGAATTAGGGGATGGGGAATCTCTTCTGAGCTGACTGAAGTCCACCAGGTTATACTGAGGCCCAGAATGCCCAGCCCTGTGCTCAGAAATCAGTAGGGGGCAGGGAGGAGGGGCCAAGGCTGCTCCCTGAGAAGCAGCTGAGGCAGTGGACCCTGTTTTTTTCCCTCTCCTGCCCCCAGGGAGGGCATGATCACACCACCCACTCACAGTACACAAGCCTGCCAGGCAGAGACCATTAACCTCATTTTGCAGAAGGGGAAGGTGAGGCATAAAGCAGGGATGTGACTGACCCTAGGCCACACAAGGATCTGGAGCCAGGGCTCAAACCCTGTTCTTCCAATGACAGACTCACCAGTTCTCTCCCCTAAGGGGTAAGAGGGGATAGCGAGCTGGGCCTGGACAGATACGAGGACTGGAGCGAGCAAAGGCTTGGAGGCTGGAGAGAGCCTCCACTGAGGGCAGGGAGAAACCTGTGTTATGGGCAGGTATGTCCCACCTCACAACCCCTAGGGGCAGCTGGGGTGGCAGGGCTGAGATCCCTGTTCCACATGATCCCTGAGGATCACGTGGGACGTGGAGACAATATGATGAGTAGACCAGGAGCCAATTCTGCAAAAACTCCCACCTCCTCTCTGGGTCTCAATGCCTCTTCTTAGGAACAGTCCCCCTCCCCCCAGTCTCCCCGAGTCCCTTGGTTCACCCCTGCTCTCTCCCAGAGGAGATAATTATAAGGGAAAAGCACCTGGGGATGGGGCCCCTGGCAGGAGCTGCCCCTGCTGTCACCCTCCCCCACCCTGACATTCCAAAGACAACTGGCACTGGAGTTAGGGGCACCTGAGCCGCCCTACCAGGCTCTCAGAAAGAAGGACAGGTCCAAAATGTCCCCTCTCCCCACTCCCTGCCTACTGACTCTGCAGCCTCTGTGAGAGACACCAGAGCCAGGACCGGGGAACTAGAGACAGCAGAGAGAAACAAAGAGAGAGAGAGTTTAGAGGGGCCGTGAGGGCACTGAGAACCGGCAGTAACCAAAGTAGTCCAGGGTTTAGGGTTTCCAGGCACCTCACTCTGGCAGGGAACACAGTGGGAGCACAGGCCACGGCTGAAATAACCCCAGGCCATCTCCACTCTAAGCCCAAAATCCAGAGCCTCGAATCTAGCTTCCAGCTGGGATGCCACGGCACCACACTGCCGAGAACCCATCTGAACCCACAGCCCAAACTCCAGGGACAGTTGAAGCCAGAAGGAAGAAGTGGAGGCCGAGAGCCTCTCCCCGAGAGCGAGTCCCCCGGGGCCTGGGGTCTGACAGGGGAAGGAGGAAGCATCTCAGAGTCACCAGGAAAGGGGTGGGGTGGGGAGAAGATGCAAGCCGGCAGGATGGGGGACCAGCGCCCCTATCCTGACCCAGAGAGGCAGCCTTGCCTGTGGGGGCCAGAACCACTCCCAACCTCTCTCAAGGCCCCTCTTTGCTGAACTTCAGCAGCTCCTCCCTGACCCTGCCCTCCCTCAGAGGTACCCATTCTAACTGGAGGAGGCTTTAGCAGATTTCAGGCCCAAAGAGTGTCCCAATTCCAACCCATGGACTCCCCACAAATCTGTACAGCACAGCTGGAAGGAGATAGAGGCACCACCTTGTCCACAATCCCTCTGATTTTACAGATGGGGAGACTGAGTCACATAGAATAGCCAGGGCTGCCAATGTACTTTATGGAGCCCTCTCCACTACTGCATAAAGTAACGCCTTGTACCTCTCCAATTCTCCCAGGCCCAGGCTCAGACCCAGATTTTCATCTGACATGGGAAAGCCACATTAGTAATGGCAAACCCATGTCAACTGTGGGCCCCTGAGCCAAACATCCTACAAGGGGTTTGGCCAATAAGGCAGCAAGGTTTTTGAGAAAGTTCCATCACCCTCACATCTCCTTATGTATTGATAACAAAGAACCAGATAGGAATCTTTAAAACCAGCCCCTGAAAAACATCTAAAGGACCTGATTAGAACCCTTTGTAATTATCACCCAGAATACCTTAGAGCAGATAAGAACCTCTGACATTAGTACCAGCAGAAGCCTGAAGCCTCTGGGGCCTGAGAAGACAGGAGCCTTGTGTCAGTAACACTCTTAAAACTGCCTGGGCACTTCCAGAACCAGAGAATCTCCCTCAGACCTGGGCACCTGCCCAGTGAACACACTCAAGAGACTCCTGCATAAGTCACTGTCCCTGGCCCTCCTTCGTCCCCACCCCAAAGGCCCCCCACAAAGACTCACCACTTGTGGCTTGCTGCAGCACTTGCTGGCTGGAGCAGGCTCATCTGGAGCCCGGACCGTCTCAGGGGGCTTGGCCTCGGCAGAGGGCGGTGCAATCGGAGTCAAGCAGGGCATATCCACTGGCACTGGGGCAGGGACCTCACTGGAGTGGAGGGTCAGCACGTACTGCTTAGTGACGTCCTCAAGAGATGGTGCCTGCAACGTGGGGTGGGCTTGGGCAGGGAAGCCCATGGGCTCTGGTACAGCCACGGGGGGGCCAACGGAAGTCGGTGGCTCAGGCACCATGATAGGCGTGAAGGTGGAGGGCACACTGGCATGACGAACATGTTTGGAGGAGGGTCGGGCCCGAGACAGGCTGCCAGCCTGGTCCTGAATGCCCTCCTCTCTCGGTAGCTCCTGATGACTGCTCCGAGCTGGGCGCTTCTTGGAACCACGGCGGATGAGCCGTGGGGACAGAACATCAGCCAGTTTGGGGTCAAGGTGGAAGTCACGGTGGGCAGTGGAGGAAGCAGGCGGGGCCTCAGGTAGGGCCATCTCAGACTGTGCCCGGCCCCTGGCAGGACTGGGCTCTTCTGGTTCTGCCCGCCGCTCTGTGAGGATGGGCTCACTGCTGGACGGAGGCAGCATGGGCTCGACCTCTCTGATGGGCTCCCCTCCAGGGCCCTCGAATCCAGGCCCAGCCAGCTCCCCACGGCGGCTGGGGTCACTCAGAGATTTCTTCTTGGGGGCTTTGCCAGCAGCCCTGTCATCGACCACACACCCTAAGGCACCAGGGCCCTGAACAATGCTCTGAATAACCTCTTGATATCCCTTGCTCTCTTCACTGCCCACAGACCAGTCACTGTGGCCGCTGGTCAAGCCCTCGTCCACAGCTGGGGCTGCCGGAAGCCCTGTCTTGGGGCTCAGCGAGCCCAGGAGGTTGCTATCCACGGAGAACCCAGAGGGCTCCTCAGAGGGGGCAGCCCGGTGGCGCTGTGGAATTGGGTCACTCAGAGATCGGTAGGCCTCACCTGCCTCCCCATTGCTCAGTTCAGTCCCACCAGGGCCCGAAGGCGGGGCTTTGCGTCTCCGGCGGAGGGCACCTGGTGTGGGAGGGGTATCAGAGGACACCAGGGCCCACCCTCCCAGACTGTCTTCAGCCCCAGGGCCATGGTGGTTGGTCTGGGCTGAGGATGAGGAAAGGGGTCGCCACACCCCTGCGGTATCCAGGCTGCAAAATGCTGAAACAGGAGGCTCAGGGTCTGCCCCAATGCCCTCATCTGTCAGACTAGACTCAGGGCCGGAGAGCTCTTCCTGGGACCGCTGCCCTCGGATCACGTCTCCTGCCCAGTCAGGACTTCCAGGGAGGACATCACTTCCATCATCCTCCTGGGCACCCATGCGCTGGATCTTCTCAAAAACCTGACGGGCCTCTTGAACATACTGATCCTGGACGACGAGGGGCAGTGGATCCTCCTCGGCACCTGGGCCTGCCAGCAGGAGTTCAGATGAGCTGGGCTTCAGGGCACTGGTGCGGAGTAGGCGGCGGGCCATAGGCTTCTCAGAGCAGGTAAATGACTTTGCCCTTCGAAGGGTGGCCGTCAAGTCCTTCAGTGTGGGGCGGGTGCCAGATGATGCTGGGGCTGGGGAGGGCATGGGCTCAAGTTGCCCTACAGAGCCACCTGCTGATGGCGAATCTCTGCCATCTAAAGGGCCGCTCCCAAGGTCCTCATGTCGCCCACCAGGCTTTCGGACCCTCAGCTCTGAAAGGTCTGAACGCAGGAAACTGAGTAGCGTCAGGGTCTCTGAGGCAATATCTGGATTCGACAAGGACTTCCGTTGCCGGCTCTTGTCCAGCTCCAATCCTCCATCCCTCAACGCTCTCGTGGTGCCCACAGGTCCCTTGGTGCGGGTTCGAGCCTGGGGCCTTAGAAGCCCTTCCCCAGCTCCAAAGCTAGGGGAGCGATACACGCCCCAGCTCCCAGAGCTCCGGCTAGCCCACAGGTCCTCTTCTT
Organism: Globicephala melas; assembly: GCF_963455315.2. NCBI lineage: Eukaryota > Metazoa > Chordata > Mammalia > Artiodactyla > Delphinidae > Globicephala > Globicephala melas. Next base: position 50,674,250 of record NC_083321.1, on the reverse strand, counting down.
TGAGAGTTTCTGTGCTGGAATAACGGCTGCTACCACGGGAGCCTGCTGGGCTGGCCAGGTACGTGGGAAAGCTCACCTTGGCCACGCGGAAAGTTCCCCCCACAGTGTCTGACAAGGACCGAAGTCCTTCTTGGGGACCTGGTCCACAAGGAGGAGAGCCAGTACCCCACTCCTGGGGTCCTTCCTCCCTAGGGGCTCTTGGAGATGTTGGGGGATCGGGGCTCCTGGCTCCCCTTGCCGAGTCCATGCTGCCCAGATTTAACCCATAACTGTCTGGCCTACAGTCCTTATCCAAGAGGGAGCTTCTAGGCCTGGGCCCCGGCCTCCCTCCCCAGCAGTGGCCGCCCTCACCGTCTTGGTCCTCGTCACTACCTGAGGAGTGGCCGCCGTGGTAGGCCGGACTCTGCGCCCCGGGCTGCGGCGGCGGCGGGCCCTCCTCTTCCTCCTCGCTGGAGCTGGCAGTCCGACTGCTGCTGACACGATAGGAGGAAACGATGGAGGAGGAGGAGGAGCGGGAGGCCCGGGCCCAGGCCTGCGGTTGGGAGAAGCTATGCCAAGAATGTAAACCATCCGCCGGACGCTGCGCTCTCTCCTGTTGCTGCTGCTGCTGCTGCCGCCGCCTCCTCCCCTCGGTCCCTGGGCCCGGCAGCGGCCGCGCCGAACGCAGGCCCGCCAGGGGGAAGCACGTCCGAGGAGGTGGCGTCGGTGGCTGCCGGGGTTCCCGGGTCGTGGGCTCCCACGCGGCACCGTCGGGGCTGGGCGTCCCCGAAGCCTCAGAGTCGGCACTGGGCCGCCTGGATCCAGGGCCACCAAAGAGCTTGCGCATCTCGGTGACGCTGGGCCAGGCCCCGCGCGCGGCTCCCTCCGCCGCTTCTTCCGCGGCCCCGGGGGAAACGCCCCCGTCTCGGGCCCCAGTGGCGTTGTCGTCCAGATGCTGCGCGTCGAAGCGCCTGGAGAGCTGGCGCACCGACGGCGAGAGGCTACGGAGCGGGCGCGGCTGCGCGGGGGCGGCCGGGGGCCCAGACGCCAGCTTGGACACGCGCCGGGAGGGCTGGCCCGCGACGTCCGGGACCGGCCGGCACGAGGCGCGGCGCCGCAGCCCGGAGGCGTCCGTTGCCTCCTCCCTCGGCCCTGGCCCGCCGCTCCAGCGCTCCAGCAGCTTGAACGAGACGCTGCGATAAAGCTGGGGCCGGGGCGCCCCGTCCGCCATGGTGGCGGCACTCACTCTGGGGGGGCTGGCCTCGGGGAGCCGCGGCCAACCCCCCCTGCGCCCCCGCCCCAAAGGAGCGCAGCGGCCGGCGTCCGAAGGCCTGGGTCCCGCAGCCGCAGTGCGAGGCGGTTAGCGGGGAAAGGGTGCAGGGACCGGAGCACAGGTTTATCTGCTGCGGCTCAAGTTTCTGCGCCAGCGGGCCGCATCGGCTCCATCCCGCGCGACCCCTCCCGCCTCAGAGTCGACTCCCGGGCCCAGCCCCCGCCTCGCCCGGTGCGACCCGGAGCATCGCGGCCCGACCCGGTACTGGCTGGATCCCAGCGCTCCGTTCCTCCGCTCTGCGCCCGCCCGCCAGCCGGCCTGCCTGCCTCCCCTCGCGCTCCCGCTCCGGCTCCCGCTTCCTCCCTCTAGGCTGCCTGCTCCTCGCTCCCTTTTGTTGCAAATAAACTTTCTGGCGGAGGAAAGGGGGTGGGGGGCGGGGCCTCGCGCCCAAAAGAGGGGGTGGGCTCCCGGCGCTCTCTAGTCTGGGAATCGGGAGTGAGGGAGAGGGGAGGGAATCGGGGAGGAGCGGAAGGAGAAATAAGACTGCTTGAGCACAGGCTGACTGAAGCGACCCTCCAGATGAGCCCCTCGGGAGCTCAGCGGGCAGAGCTGACCCCCATCCCCCCAGCACTCGCTGCAACACGCAAACTCTGAGTGTGGTCGGCTCCGCAGGCGTATAGTCGGGGTGGCGCACCCTCTGCATTCGGCGGAAACGCCTCCTGCCCAAGGGACCCCAACATGGCAACCTCGGACCCACAAACTCTCGTACACAACACCGACACTCAGGTAAAAGCAGAAACACTCTCCCAGCCGAGAGACTCGCCTCCAGGGGGAGCGGTGCGCGCCGCAGACCAACCCGGGCGCTTGCAGCTCCCTGTCCCGCCCCTTCACCCCGCCCAGGCCACGCCTCCTACCAGGTCCTTCGCTGCGAATCCCGCTGTAACTGCGACCGGGTCCAGCCCCTGGCGCCCCCAAACGCCCCGCCCCTCCCACCTCTGCGGCCAGTCCAGCTCTGACTGTCCCCCCACCCTCCCCAAGCCGCTCCAGGGGCCCCCACCCTTTGTGACCACGCCCCCACGTTTCCAGCCGCGCGCCTTGTACCCCGCCCCCTCCTTCTCCAGCTCTCTGGGGTACGCGGCTCTAGCGCCGTCTACCGGCCGGATTCGCCCACCCCCGTGGAGCCTTGGACGACTAAAGCTGCACCCGCCACCAAAAAAAAAAAAAAAAAAAAAACCCGGAGAGTTGGGAAGACTTCACTTCCTTTACTTCCTTCTAGTCGTTAACTAGTCCCTTCAGGAGCCGTTTCAAACCTATTCCCTTCACAAAGTGCACTGCCCTTCCTTCGACTTCACACACAAAAGGCGCTTTGATGGGAACGCCCTCGATTTACCACTGCCGAACCTACACTCCTACCTGACTCCCATCCGCCCTCCTGTCAGGCAAGGTGTGGGTGGCTTCTACTGCTTCACACCACCCTTGGAGGTAGATCTTACTGCCCCTTCTCTGTGGGTCATGAAGAAGAACTTTGACCAGTGTCAAAGTCAGGAAATGGCAGCTCCTGGTATGACTCAAATTCAGATTTCAGGAGCTTCAAACACCATGCTTCTCCAGACAGCCTGTGCTGGTTCCATATCCCTGATGAGCCCCAGGCAGTATCCTCCTCCTCCCTGGGCCTGGGATCAGCCTCCCCAGGAACAGCGGACACTCATGTTACCCTTAGCCCAAGAGGACTGTGGCTGAGCCCCATTAGCTAGGAGGCCCTGGAAGCAGGAGGCCCCGGTCCAGATGAACAGGCAGGGCTGGGCGTAGGGCAAGAAGGCAGACACTCAGGGATTGCCTGACTACCGCATGAGACACGGAGGGTTCAGCGAGAACCCCAGGGCCCTGCTTGCTGCTCCCCTTGGGTTGTGGGAAATAACTAGGGAGAAAGCTCTTCCTCTTTGAGTTGAGACCAGCCTCCAATAAGTCCCTCAACTCAACCTTACTTCCTCTCTGTCTCAAAGGGGCCAGCGTATCGCTCACTCTTCAATGGGAAATTGATAGCAAGGAAGAAAGCTCTGTCTGGCCTATTGTCTCTCTGCCCTTTCCTTGCTGTGTGACCTTGGGTAAATACCTGCACTTCCCTGGGCCTCAGCTGCCTCATCTGAAAAGTATGGAGTGGATTTAGGTTTCCCCAAGGGTGCCTCTCTCTGACTCTATTTGCAATCAGACTCTTGTCTCTTCTAGGTTGTTTTGGTATGGTGGGGGGGACCCTCATCCTGGAAGTCACTGCCCCCCTCCAATAATAGTGATGGCCCTTGCCATCTGAAATTGGTAATTTTCCAAGCTCTGTCACACCTGGTCATTTTCTGTCTTCACGTCACTGCTGGGATAGAGGATAGAGGTTTTTATTCCCACATCACAGATGGGGAAGCTGGTGGAGAGGAGCAGAGACAGGTCACAGGCTCCCAGCGCCCTGCAGTTTGGCCTTGAGGTGGGCTCCTCAGGGCCTTTGGAACAGGAATCCCCTTGGTGGGGAGGGAGGGTGTTTAAGGAGCTACGCTGGGCCTCCACCCAATGGGAAGCTCACCCAATCAGAGATCGGCCTGGCTGCTTACAGATGTCATGAGTGCTCCCCGCACCAGCCCCTTCTGATTCAGGATGAGACAAAGTCATCTTCCAGGCACAGAGAGGGCCTGGGTGTTTTTAACCCTCAGAATATTCATCTAGAAGGGGTCTGGAAGCACTGGGTGCCAGGGCGGACAGCAACACTAAGCCGGGCCCAGTGCAGGCACCCTCACAGATGTGACAGGTGGCCCTCAGCATGTTGCTCTTTCCCTTTGGGCCTCAGGCTCCTCACCTGTGAAAGGGGAATGAAAACAATAACCCATCTACCCAGTGAGTTGTGGTGACCCAGCAATATCAGGGCTGTAGAATCCCTTGGGGAAATGAAGATAGGAAGATTGTGATGGTCACAGTCAATGCCAATGATGGGCCTCAGGCACTTACCAGGGAGAAAGATGAGGAGTGAGGGGACTCCAAGAAGCAATGAGCTCTGGACAGGAGCTGTCTTAGGGGGAGTCTGGCTCCTAACTCCGTTCCAAAGTCAAACAGAATTGACCCGAGATGGTCTCCTTTCCTGTATAATTAGGCCTCAAGTGCACAGAATTGGATTATTTGTAACCTTTTATTCATGACACATTCTTACCAGTTATTTAATTGATTCCCATCAAAAAACAAAACAACTAGGGCCTTTACAATGTTCTATATCTCATTATATAGTTCTCCCACCACTCATTCTCCTGCTGCTTTCCCGCCACCCACGGTTACCGTCACCTCCTGTGTTCAGCATTCCCTTGCTTTCCTTTTCATATAGTTTTAGTGCATCTGTGTATTCCTTCAAAGTATATATTTTCATTCTAGTTATTTAAAACTTTATAAAAAGGGCATCTTGCTGTGTATAATTTTTTGGGATTTCTTTGTACTTAATATACTGCTAAGATTTATCCACTTTGCATGTCGGTATAGTACATTCTGGCTGTGTGTTAACATTCCAATGTGTGAATATAGCACAGTGTATTCATCCACTATCTCATGGATGGGCATTTGGGCGGTTCCAGCTGTTCGTGCCTGTGAACAGTGCAGCTCAGTGTTGTGCGTGACTTCACGTGCACATGCGCAGAAGTGCTGGAGCAACAGCTATGCTGTTGTTCAACGTTGGAGAGGCATTGTCAAGCTGGGGTCGAATACCTCTTCTATGTTTTTTGATGATGTGTTTCCTTTTCAGTGAAGTGCCTGTTTGTGTCTCCTGCCCATTCTTCTCTTGGGTTATAATACTCTTTTGTACTTTATGAAAATTATGCCCTAACTTTTCCACACTCCATACCTCTGGGGGCATAGGGAGGGCTGGTAGTATTAACGTTATTTTACAGGTAAAGAAACAGAGGCTCAGAGAAGTGAAGGGGGCTTGTTCAAAGTCAGAGTCAGAAACAGCCCTTCTGCACTGAGGCCCAAAGTCCTCAGCTAAGAAACCTTCTCTTCACCTCAAGCTGGGTCAAGGCTCCCCTGGTCCTCAGCCTCTATTGGTCCCTGACCATTCCAGGAGCGTTTTGTCTCCTTAGTGACACCTTCCTTGTCCCCTGGCCCTCTTTATGTTCTTCTGAGCTCTCCTTCCTGGTTGTAATGATCCAGATATGTATGTGTTTATTTCATTATTGCCATCCTCCATCAGACTAGGAGCTCACTGAGGGCAGGGACCCAATGCTCAGCATGATGCTTGGCATACAGTAGGTGCTCAATAAATGTTGTTTGCTGGATGAACTGTTTCCTTGTCTGCACCCCCAGCCCTTGGATTCTGAGGGTTGGCCTGGGTCTGAGCTGGAGGGAGGAGCCAGCAGCATCCTCGCTAGGACAGATCCAGTGCCCCTGGGCTTTTCCTGCTTGGCATGGAAGTCTCCCGAGACAAACCCTGGTTCCTGACTCTCTGGCTCCCCCATCTTGGCCCTGCCCCTCTGACTCCCTGTCATCAACTTCCAGCAGCCAACACTCACGGGTTTCCTGTCTTGGAAGCTCCTTCCCTGGGCCTGGCCTCCTTTGGAATCTTCCTCTCTCTCTTCTTCCCCACCCAGCATCTCCACTTCTTCCCCTCCAACTGCTCCTTGACTCACCTACCTCCACTGCGCCATCATGCCACCATCATTCCGAAACCCCAGGCTTTGACCCTCTACCTCTCCGGCTCCTCCTCCTTCCCAGCGCCCTGATGCTAGAGTTCCCAGGACTCTATCCAGGCCCTCTCTTCTTACTCTCTTCCTCAGGAAGCCCATCCACTCCCTCAGCTTCAAGCCAAAAGTGGGATGAGCACTCCCCAGGCTTTGCCACTCTTCTAAGAAGCCTTCCTGGTGTCTCCAGACCCTGTTGACTCCTAGCTCCTACTTAGGTGGAGGCCTCAGCCCTCCACACCAGGCTGGACCTTGTCCCCTTTCCAGTCCATGACACTGCCTGGCCTCCACCGAGGTCCACCATCTCAGTAGGCATACTGAGTAAAGGGATTAGTTCTGGCTGTGGGTAACAAAGGCCTGAAAAACTGGTGGCTTAAAAAAGGTAGACATTTATTTCTCTCTCATGCAAAAGTCTGGATTCAGGTGACCCCAAACTGGAATGGTCAGAAACGCAAGCTGCTTTTCATGTTCCAAGATGGTGCTCCAGCTGTGATGTCACAATGTAAGCAACAAGAAGGGAAGGGAGGCCGGACACCACCTGTCTCTTAAAGACATTCCCTCCTCCCATATTAAACTGCCTTAGGGCATTTGGCTTATATCCCATGGACCAGGAGTAATTTATCTGGCCATACCTAGCTGCAAGAGAGGCTAGGAAATGAAGTTTTCATCCTAGGAGACTGTGCCTAACTAAAAGAGAATTGACATTGTGGTTGGCACAACTTCCTAGGGGTCCCCAGTTACTAGGACTGGGTGGGGCAGGTGGGCACTTGGAAGTCAGGTGAAGAAAGGAAAGGGGAGGGAAGGGAGGGTGAAGCAGGGGAGGATCTAGTATTTGGGTTAGAGAAAGGCTGTGTGACCTTGGTAAGTCAGTTCCCACATCCGGGTCTCAGCTTCCCCATTATAAGGTATTACAAGGATTAAATGAGAAAATGAGTATACCACACGTTGCATGGTTCCCAGAATGCACAGAGCCCGGCCTATGGCCACTACTGTCCTTGTGGCTCCCCAGTGCTTTCCTGGCCGGCAGCCTTTTCCTCTCTAGCCCTGCTAACCCTCCAGCTTTATATCAGGCCACAGCCCCGCCTATCCTTCCTCCGGCAGCCTCCATGCCTTTGTTTGTGCTGTTCCCTGCACCAGGGAACACCCTTACCCTTTTTCCTTCAGTGTAATTACATCTATCCTTTAAGACCCAGCTGCACCGCTCCTTCCCCCAGGAAGTCTTCCGCAACCCCTTTGGTCCCTCCTGCCCCTCACTGCACTCCACCCATGTCTGTGTCGTCTCTGTCCCCATGCCAGCAAGCAGACCTTCCCAGAGTAAGCCCCTGCCCTGCCCCTCCATCACTGAGAGTGCTCTGGGTTAAAGTGAGAAGGGAGAAGGGCGGTGAGGAAGAGGAAAAGAACAAAAGGAGGGGAAAGGGAAAGAGGAATTCGAGCCCCTCAAATGGTGCTTGGAATCCCTCCCTGGTCCTGGCATGTAATAAATGATTTTTTCCCTCTTATAGGAACAGATGGGGCTCATGGATTATGGCTCTTATTCTCAAAAAAGTGTGCTGAATTTTTTTTTCTTAAAAGACTAGCTGCCTCCTAGCTAAAGGAGGAAGAAAAACCCTTGCAACCTCCCCTGCTTAAAGCTCCTTGTTTAGAAACCTCCTATGCCTATTCCTAGAGACAGACCCTAGAGGAACTTGTGTGAGCAAAAGGCGAAACCATTATAACAGTAACATTCATTGCATGCCTACTATGTTCCAGGCGTTGTTCTAAGTGCTTTGCACATATTAGTTAATTTAATCCTCACAACTTTACAAAATAGGTACCATTATTACTCCCACTTTACAGTTATGGAAGTTAAGGTATGAAAAGGTTAAATAACTTCCCCAGAGTAACACAGCTAGAAATGATAGACCCAGGATACACACCCAGGTGAACTGGCTCTGGGGTCTGAACCCTTTATGCTATTCTGCCTTGCAAGGGAAGCTGGGAATGGAATTTACCTGCGGCCCACAATTTCCACTCTTGGAAAAGTAACTAAGGGGTCGCAGTTCTTGGCATCCTGCTGGGACAGTCATCTGGGACTGGCTGCCGCGCTCAGCCTGGGCTGTTGGCGGAGGCCCTCTGCCTTCTGCTCCCCCATCTCTTACTCCCCCGTGACAGGCAGCTGAAGAGCCTGGTCTCAGATGCAAGATGGGTAACACCTGGACTGCTTGGCACAGCATTGCACTGTATGGGGACTAAGAACTAGTCTGTCTTCTGATGTCCCCACACATCTACCTCGCTGTGACCCAAAGAATCAAACTGCCTTCTGTCCAAATTGTCAGCCTCTCCAGCAAGGACACTTTCAATGGATTCCCAGGATGGGCCGGGGCCTGGTTTGCCCCCTTCCTCTACCAGCTGCAAGCACACCTCAGACATTACTGTGGAGTTGAACTCCTGCAGAGCCCTCCTTGGCTGAAGAGCCTTGGAGATTAGGCAGGGCTAAAAGAAAAATGCTGAAGAAGTTGTACAGTCCTTCCCCTCCCTGCCTTGTCCCTCTGCCCTTTCCTCTCTCCGCTCTAACCTTCTAAGGTGGAACGCTCCCTTTGCCATGGCTGGCTCTGCCAGTACTGGGTCTGTGTGGCATACTAGCAGCCATGGGCTGGCCACATTGTTCCACAGGAGGAAAACTGAGATCTGGGAGGAGGGAATAAGGAATGGAGGAGTAGTGAGCGGGGGTGGGGCGGGAGTGTGTGGAGATGAGGACAAGGAGCAGAGAGGACCAAATGAATGAATGGAACACAGCACATCCCCCAGAGATCTCATATTCATCCCTCAAAACCCAGCTCAAATGGCCCTTCCCAGAAGCTCTCACTTACCCCTCCCATCTTCTCCTATTCCCTTTATTGGTGACTCCAAAGTATGCAGCATACTCCTCAGTTACAGTACATGCCGTACTATATTTTTGTGAGCAGCTTAACTCTCTCCCCAACTCTCCACGGCTTCTTGAGACCTTCTGGAGAACCAGGCCCAGGCTTGTCTCTCTCTGTACCCACAGGGCCTGGTTCAGAAAAAGGGCTTAATAAATAGTTGCTGGTGAAGTTTTGGGGTCGGGGGGGTCTCTATGCCCAGCTGAGCTAAGCTCTAATTCTCTGCATGGTTTGGGGCTGGTGGAGCTTTTGATGCCCCAGCCACAGTGGCAAACACAATGGTTGCCCAGACTCCACGTGTCCTGCCCCAGTGGACTCAGCGACCCTGTCGCTGCCACTTGGCTGTGAGTTTCTGTAGCAGCTCATGTGGCCGCCGGCGGAACTTCTTCTGGGTAAAGTAGAAGAGGATGGGGTCCAGCACACTGTTGGCACTGGCGAAGGGCCGTGTGCCCTTGTAGGCGGCCGCGAAGGCCTCCAGCACAGGGCAGGGGAGGCCAGGCGTAGAGCGCACCGCCAGGTAGGCTGTCTTGGTGATGTGGAAAGGCAGGAAGCTGATGGCAAAGGCAGCTGCCACCACCACAGCCATGCGGGCTGCCTTGCTGCGCCGCTCCCGGGCCACAGGCCCTGCTGGGCCGTCCTGGCGGCACAGACGACGGGCCAGGCAGCAGTAGCAGGCCAGCAGGGCAACAAAGGGCAGCAGGAAGCCGATGACTGTGAGGGCCATGCCATAGGGCATGTAGTGGGTGGCCAGGGCAGGTGGGCTCAGGTCATAGCAGACCGTGCGGTTACGCTGGATGCCTGTGGCAGCAAAGAGGGCTGTGGGCAGGCACTGGGTCGTCACGGCCAGCCATACAGCCCCACACACTAGCCAGGCAGCCCGGCGGCCCCCACGCTTGTGCCAGGGGGCCAGAGGGTGGCAGATGCCTAGGTAACGCTGGAAGCTGATGCAGGTAAGAAAGAGGATGCTGCCATGTAGGTTGGCGTAGAAGAGGAAGCGGACCAGGCGGCAGGCGAGGTCTCCGAAGGGCCAGTGGTCGCCTTGGGCATAGTTGTAGATGAGCAGGGGCAGGGAGCAGGCATACAGCAGGTCCGCCAGGGCCAAGTTCAGGGTGTACACGGCCGTGCGGGTCAGGGCCCGGCGGGATGTGCAAATCTGGGCAATGACGCAGGCGTTCAGTGGCAGGCCGGCTGCCAGCACCACCGAGTACACGGGCGGCAGCAGTAACCGCTTGAAGTTCTCTTGGTAGACGCAGGTGGTGGGCGGCAAGCCCAGGGCCTGGCCTGTGTCATTGTCCCATTCCATGGCTGTTCAACTGGACTTCCTACATTCAGAGATGCTGGGGAAGCAACATACAATCTGTCAGTGGCCACACTCATTGACCACCCAGTAGGCCCCTGTCCCTCTCTGGGCCTTGATCTCCCCACCTGAACCATCTCTGATACTCACCACCCCATGGAAGCCCTCCACAGCCCTCACTTTAAGGAAACCTGGAATACTATAAAGCTCAAGCTTGGGAGAAATCCAATCCACTTTCTTGCTGTAATATTCACTTCCTACCAACCTTCTTGGTGAACTTCTATTCATCCTTCAAAACCCTAGTCAAATGTCTCCTCTGTAAGTGAAGATTGACAGACTTTGGTTTGAATCCCAACTCTGCTACTTACTAGCTGTGTGAACTTGAGCGAGTGGTACCTTATCTGAGTCTCAGTTTTCCCATCTGAAAAATGGGGGATTGATGTACCCACCTCAGGATGTCATAAGGTTATATGTCATATGTCAGGATGCCATAAGGTTAGAGGCACTAAATCATGCTATGCAGGGCTTCCCTGGGCTCCCTGGAGTTTGGAGATTGTGGTCATGGTGGGCCTGCTTGTCTATCTCTTCCCCACAGACTGCGAAGCTCCTGAGGAGAAGTGCCGGGTCTGGTGCCTCTCTGTATCTGAGAGCCCAAAATTGGGGCCCAGGGCAGGGAAGGCCCTGGTAATTAATTAATCAGCATGAGTAGAATGTCCACACTTCTGAGCTAAGGACAGTGCCCACCTCCTCAGCCTGGATTCCACCTTCCAAAGCCATGGTCATTCTTTTGGCTGCAGTCTTCCTATCTGTAGAATGGGGGAAGGAGGTGATTTAGGAGTTCCCTAAATCCTTCCACTGGACTTTTGGCTACAAAGGCGTGTCTGGCTGAGCCACTAGGGCCACAACGCCCCCTGGTGGCAAGAGTGAAAACCGCTTCCCCCGAAGGCAAATGGCTGAGGGACCAACCAACTCCACAGCTACTTTACAGAGAGGGAAATCCAGGCACAGTGAGGGGCACTGACCGCTCAATCTTAGTGAGTTAGAAGCAGAGCCAGAACCAGAACCCAACTGACTAAGAGGAGGCAACTTAGTGTGACCCATGGACATGAAGTATAGAGGTTATAAATCTAGCTTCAGAGCTAGGCAGGCCAGGTTCAAATGCTGGCTCCCCTACTTCTATGCTGTTCTACAAAGGGGAGGTTGCTTGCCTTTTCTGGGCCTGTGTCCTTATCAGTAAAACTGTCATAGACCTGATATTCAGTAGGTGCTTAATAAATGCCATGCCATGCCATTGCATCCTACACCTCATCTGTCCACTCATCCCTTCAAGCTAGGTTTTGGGGGAGCCAGCAGCACAAATGCCTCAAGAGTTTCCCTGGTGGGATCAGTCTGACTTATTGATACTCACCTCCCAACTGGCATTTCCATATTTACTGGTGTCCAGAGAGAATTCACAACTTAAATCCAATGGTCCTGGAAGCCTTTGGGATAGTGAGTCAAATCACCCCCTCTCCCTATTTTACAGATGGGAAAAACTGAGGCCCAGACAAAAACATGAAGTCCTGCAAATGCACTCAGAAGGTGACAGAGGGTTGAAGCTGAGTATAAGGGCTCTGGTCCAGACGCCCATGTTCAAATCCCAGCTCTGCCACATGTAAGCTTACCGGCCTTAGGCCCGTTACCGAACCCCTATGCTCGGCTTCCACACCTATAAAAGGGGATAATATAGTACCTGCCTCATAGGGTTGTTGTGAGGATCAGTGCCTAGCACAGGGTAAGGTGAGCTATTCGTTTTTTCTTTTTTTAAATTGGAGTATAGTTGATTTACAATGTTGTGTTAGTTTCAGGGGTACAGCAAAGCGAATCAGTTGTACATATACATATATCCACTCTTTTTTTTTAGATTCTATTCCCATATAGGCCATTACAGAGTATTAAGTAGAGTTCCCTGTGCTATACAGTAGGTTCTTATTAGTTATCTATTTTACATGTAGTAGTGTGTATATGTCAATCCCAATCTCCCAACTTATTCCTCCCGCACCCCTTACCCCCTGGTACAAGGTGAGCTATTCTTAATGTGAATATACCTGCTAAATAAAGTTATGAGATTTTAAAAAGTTAATTAGAGCAAAACATAACTCCTCAAACTAATTTCTCCCAACTTAAAATTTGATTTTGATGAAAATAGTTTACCCAGATTCGGGGCAACTGCAAAATGATGATGTTTGGATTCTCTAGTCTGTAACCCACATGCTACAACACCTTTAATTATCAAAGATTCTTCCTGTCCATGTGCAGGAGTGCTGGGCACCCAGCTAAGCAGTTAAGCATGAGGTAGAGGCCAGAGGAGGAGGCAGCAGTCCCCCCATTGTCACCAAGAAGCCAAGATTAGTACAGGCAAGAGAAAGTTCATTCATCTCTTCATTTGTTTGTTCCAGCCATTCTTTCATTCATGCATTCATTCTTCGTTTTCACACGCCAAACATTTAATGGGTCCACACTACTTGCTCATTGCATGTGGCATAGTGTACAGATGTAGATGTAGATAGACACATATACAGATATATGCACACACATACACACATTCATATACACATACATATGCTAGTCTGAGGGGGGAGACCAGTGTGAGCCACGGGATGGAAGAAACTTTTCAGAGGAGGATGAAAGACGGAGCAAGTCCCTGGTGGTTGAGGAAGATTTCCATGGATGGAGAGAGGTGTGAGGCCCCCAGGGGGGGCCCAGGTGAGGAGGAAGAGGGCGCAGGCAGGGCCTGAGAGGAGAGCAGCGTGCTAGGACAGAAGGTTATGGTGAGGATGGAGAGCAGGTGGAAGGAACTGTGCTGCGCCCACCCCCCCTTTGGGGAGGTCTGTCGCCCTTGGACACCACCCTGAGAGAGAGCCCTCTGCCTCAGGCGACTGCAGTTTCCAGGTGTTTTCTGCCTCGCACTCCCTGGCGAGACTGGCCCTCCCGGAAGGAGGCAGGGGCTGCTCTAGGGGATCCAGGCAAGCCTTCAGGTCTGCTCCAGGAAAGGTCACACTGGCTTCCCGATCCACTCGCCTTCTGAGGACCTAGGAGTGGTGAGCTGTTCTCCCACTTCCCGGCAAGAGCTGGTCCCAGGGAGGGCTCGTGTCGTCCCTGCCTCTGGGCAGCAGCTGACACTCCTTCGAGTTCCCACACCTGTCACTCACTCTTGGGCCCTGTGCCCTGGACCAGCTCAGACCCCAGCCTCTTCCTGGGCTCCAGCTGCTCTGCCTGCGGTGGAGGGCTTTCTAGCTGGTGGCTCTGACTACATCCTTCCCTGTATCCCTCTGCCCTTTGAAGAAAAGCTCAAACTCTTGTCCTGACAGTCAAGCTCCCTGCCGAGCCCTCCAGCCTCATCTGAAGTACCCCAGATGACGTACTTCACTCTGCCCCTTCCTCTCTTGCCACACTGTTCTCAAGACACACGGCCATTCATGGCCAGAGATCCAGACTTCCTCTCGGGTTTCCCCATTTTTGCTGTTCCCGTCACACAAAATGCCATTTAACCCATCTCTGTTTGTCAAAACCCTAAGTGTCCACCAAGCTCCAGATCTAATCTTACTTCTGTCTTTTCTGATCCCCCAGTTGGGTGGAGTCCCTTCCTCTCTGCCCACCTCCCAAATCTGTGGACCTCCTTTAGGTCAGAGCTGGACCCAGCCTGCCTGCCCCCCTCCCCCACCCACCCTGGCCCACGGCCCCGAGATGTGCCAACACTTACATGCAGCCTCCTGTCCCTGAAGCGCCTTGGCGGCCCCAAGTGTGTTAGGTCAAGGGGAGGCCAGACATGCCCTGAGCCCAGGCTGTAACACCTCCGACAGGGCAGCTTCCTCTGTTTCCTGGCAGGGCTGTCTCCGATTGAAATAGCCCCTGCGGGGGCCTCCCCCCACCGCATCACCCTCAACACCAATGCCTAGCGGAAACTGAATCTAAGGAGTGAGGAGGCAGAGGAAAGATCTTCTTCCTGGAAACATCCCCACCCCAGCAGACGAAAGCGGGTGATGAAGAGGCAGACAGAGGTGGGGGAGGACCAGAGGCTGCTGCTCTAAGGCCAGCCCCACAGACCCAGCAGCTTCCTTTCTCCTCAGCCCTCTCTCAGTCTATCCATCTATCAGATGGATAGTTTGGTGATTAAAGAACTGTTGGTCTCTCTTTAGCTATAATACCCAGAGCTGTTTTCCTAGTCACTCCTCCATCCATCCCTCCTTTCTTCATCCACTCAGTAGCTCATTCACCGACCTGTCCATTCTTCTCTGTGGCAATCCACTTATGCACTCACTTATTCAGCCACCTTCTCCCTCCCTCCTTCCCTCTCTCCTTTTTTCCACAAGCGTGATCTTCCCACATTTCCCCACTTAGCAGTCACTGTTTCCTTGGACACTGCAGGCCCAGAGCTCCCTGGGAGTGAGGGGCGTGGGTTGTGGGGATAGAGCTGATGCCTGAGAACTCACCTGGGTGCATTCTCCCTGCCTGTGCCAAGCCCCTCCCAGGCCCCTCCGCACCACTGCACCAGGACTCAGAGCTGTTAGGACAACCAGAGGAGGAGATGTGGCTCCTTGCTGTCCCAAGGGGGGCAGCTCCAGTGGTGGAGAGAGTACTCAGGGGCTGACCTGGAGGAGGTGGGCTTTCATTTGGAGTAGCTGAGGCAAATAGGGACAGAATGGTACAGGAAAAGATCACTGCCCAGGGAGTTCGAGGCCCAGGTTCTTGTTCTACCTTGGTACCTACTTACTTTGTGACTCTGGACAAGCCCCTCCCCCTCTCTGACCCCCCTCAGTACAATGTGGTCATACTGGCCACCAGTATGTTGTGAGGGTGACCTGCCAAAGGGAGGGAGGACTCTTTCTACCTTCTAAGGTATAAGCACCGATCTCACTCCCAAACCCATTTTACAGGCAAGGGGATTGAGGAACCGAGGTGGGGCCAAAAGTTTGGAACAAACTGAGAAAATTCAGGTTTGAACTGCTGGTAAGCACTTGGTCAGTTGTGCATGGATTGGCCACCTACTGCTTATTCAAGTCTGTGCTAGGAGGTCGCTTGTGCCTGCTGAGAGTGTGGACCTCCTGGTCTGATTTGCGCTGTGCTAGGGCTCAGGAGGGCAAGGAGGCCTGGCCTTCATCCCAGCAGCCAGTTCTCTGCTGGGTTCCCAGGACAACCTCCTGTGGTCACCCCCACCGGGGTGTCTGTCCCAAGCATGGGAGCAGGTCCGAGGACTTGCTGAAGAGGTCAGCCCCAGCGTAGGGCTTGGGTCTCAGTTCCTGCCATCTGGATGGGGCCCTGAAGGGAGAGCTCAGGTCTTAGGGGACATGGGTACACCTGGAAGGGCTCCTGGAGAAGGCATGTCTACTGCTGGGCTTTACTGGGCTGGGGTGACTTGGACACATAAAAAGAATGAAAAGGGCATCCCAGGCAGGAGGCACAGAGGTAGGAAACGAGTCTACCCTGTGCGAGAAATGAAGAATAAATATTGCAGCCAGAGCATGGGATGAGTTGTGCGAAGAGGGGACAAGATGGGAAGCCTGACGGGGGTGGCCTGTCATAAAACCTCAAGCAGAGCCCAGGTGCCACTGCTTTGCTCCCAAGCCTGCCAGGGCTCCCAGCCCAGCCTCAGCCTTCCCCACCAGGCTTTCCAGCCCTTGGACCTATCACATGCTGTTTCCTCTGCCTGGGATGCTCTCACTCACCTTCTCTAAATAATCTCACTTATCCTTCCTTGTAGTTTTCTAATCTGTAAAATGAGAGTGATCATTGGTACCCCACTACATAGGCTGTTGTAAGAATTAACTGAAACCATGTATGTGAGCGGCCCTGGTACACCATAAATACTCAATAAATGGTTTTTTGTTTTTTGTTTTTTGCCGCACCGCGCGGCTTGCAGGATCAGGGATTGAACTTGGGCCCTTAGGCAGTCAAAGTGCAGAGTCCTAACCACTAGACAACCAGGGAATTCCCAGACATTCGTTAACTGAATGAATCAATTCCAGGCCCAGCTTTGGGCTCCCTCAGTCCACCCCAGCCTCCACTGATTTCCAAGTCCTCAGCGCCAGGTGTCCTTCACTTAAGTGCCTTCCCTGTGCCGGATGTTTTATCTGCAGTTCTGGGCTGGTAGTGGTTGAGATCATTCTCTCCATTTTATCGAGGAAGGAAGGCTAGTGAGTTTCCCAAGGTGTGCGAGACTGGTGGCATTTCAACAAGGTCCTCCTCACTCTACAGCCACCTTCCCCATTGTTGCCCCCAAATCCATGCTTAGATGGTCAAGCCAGAGAATTCCCCGGGGAGTGTCTTCCCTGCACTCAGGGCCTTTGGCCATGAGATGGCGCCAGGAGATTGCTCAGGATGGCCAGCCTCGCGCCTTCCGACAGCAGCCCTAAGATGAGGGCTGGGGGCAGGTCTCCAGAACGCAGGGTCCTCCCCTCTGCGGCTGGCACTGAGCAACCTCAGTTCCTCCTGACCCACTCCCCAGCCTTTCTCCCATTTATGCCTGGATAAGCTCAAGCCTTGTTCTCAGATCCCTCACCTGGGCTCTCAGGAGCCACTGGGGACATGGGCAGGGCGTAGCGCCAGTGCTGAGCCCTATCTGGCTGAGGGAGAGGCCTGGGGAGTGTCTCCCTGACACCAAGCTTTCACCGTCCATCTCCACTCCAGGCACACCTTCAGCGGAAACACTGAAATCCCTCACCCCACCTCTGCCATTTCCTTTTTTCAATTCAGGCAACAGCGCATAGGGTTTGTTTCTGCCTATAGCAGAAGCAATTAAGTTTAGACATGAGGAAGAACTGACAGGGGTTGAAGCTCCTTGGGCTGCTTGGATCCTGTGGTCTCAGGATACCCCTTTAGATGACTTGGCAGCCTCACTCCATCCCAAACCCCACCCCAAGGCCCTCTTATCTGGAAGGGATGAAGAGGCCTGACTACCAGAGGCAGCAGCTGGAAGTCTGAGCCATCGCCTGCCAGCTGGCCAAGAACCAACTCAGACCAGGCTGGACGTGGGAAGAGACCTCCTAACCTTGGCCTGACTGCCTTCTGGGTAACGAGACCTGGAAACCCCCTTGTCTGCCCCTTGCTTCTAAGCTTAGCAGCAAGGGCACAGGATGACAGAGACCAAGACCAGGCTTCCTTCCTCTGAGGAGTCAGACAGGCCGGGATGCATCACCGACTTGCTGTGTGACCCAGGGTGAGCCACCTACCCTCTCGGTGCCTGAGGTGCCACCAGATAAACGGCTAGATTCCTGAGACCAGTGCCTCCCAGGCACCCAGGGAACAGGGTGCCCTGGAGGAGTTTCGGTCTCACCTGTGGTGTCAGGCTGGCCACTAAGGCAGGCAAACTTGGCAGTAGGAGGGCACAGGGAGACTTGATTTCTCTTTTCTTTTTCCACTTCCCCTTCTTGCCTCCTGCTCAACAGGAAGGAGTTCAAGCTGGAACTGAAACAGTCATTTTGAGTACAAGGAAGGGGAAGCTGCAGCCTTGGGGAATTTGGGGGTTGAGGCTGCAGAGCCCCCAGCCTCCAAGCCTGCACGCCATCACTCCCTTTTTTTGAAAACTTTTTGGCCATGCTGCATGGCATACGGGATCTTAGTTCCCCGACCTGACCAGGGGTCGAACCTGCCAGTTTTTCTCTGGCCTCCACAGGTTGAGCAAAGAGGAAACTTGCATCTCCTGCGGCTCTACTACACACAGGCCCCAGTTGCCCATCCGTGAGCTCATGTAATCCCCATCACAATCTGGACAGATGTTTTTATTGTGCAAAAATACTTCATATGGGGACTTCCCTGGTGGCGC
The DNA here is from genome assembly GCF_963455315.2 of Globicephala melas. Classification (NCBI taxonomy): domain Eukaryota; kingdom Metazoa; phylum Chordata; class Mammalia; order Artiodactyla; family Delphinidae; genus Globicephala; species Globicephala melas. Next base: position 50,656,303 of record NC_083321.1, on the reverse strand, counting down.
AGTGGTTAAGCATCCACCTGCCAATGCAGGGGACACGGGTTCGAGCCCTGGTCCGGGAAGATCTCACATGCTGCGGAGCAACTAAGCCCGTGCACCACAACAACTGAGCCTGCGCTCTAGAGCCCACAAGCCACAACTACTAAGTCCACGTGCCACAACTACTGAAGCCCACATGCCTAGAGCCCATGCTCTGCAACAAGAGAAGCCACCACAATGAGAAGCCCACGCACCGCAATGAAGAGCAGCCCTCACTTGCTGCAACTAGAGAAAGCCCGCGCACAGTGACAAAGACCCAGTGCAGCCAAAAATAAAAATAAAAAATAAATAAATTTATTAAAAAAATATACTTCACATGCCATATCTCATTTACTCTTCACAGTTACAATTCCCACTTTGCAGATGAGGAAGCTGAGGCCTGGCAAAGTTAGCAAGAGGTTCTCTCTTAGGCATGTGTATAAGGAGGTCTGAGATCACGGTGACCTGGTGGGCCCAGGGCTGAGAAGTCACAGGTCAGCCTCGGGGGGAGGAACTGTGGGACAGAGCACAGGGCCCCAGAGAACAGCTGTGACAGGGCAGCCCCTGTCAGCAGGAGAGTCCATAATGGCCAGCTTTCCAAGTCCATGCCCATGGGGCTGTAGCAGCTCCCACCCAGGGTCCTGGGAGATCCCAGGACCTTCCAATAAACCCCCTTCCCTGGAGCTAGTGTGAGAGGGTTCCTTGCCTGGAGCCCCAGGCTGCCCCATTTTTTAAATCTCCCCATGGAGGTGTGCCATTTGGATCCCCCTTCAAGAAAGACCCTGCTGTTTAGCTGCAAGGAGTACAGTTGGCTGACAGCCTCCATTGGTGCCTTCAAAACCCGCCCATCCTCCCAGATAACCAGGCTCCAGTCCGCTGGGGAAGAGATGGCCTGGGTCCAGTTCTCTGTCCTGTCCTGCAGGCCATCATTGTTCCTCTGTCATTTCTCCCACCCACTTCCCAGACCCCCTTCATGATGATGGCCTCCCTTCCTTCCTCTCCTGGAGTCTTTTTTTTTTTTTAACTTTTTGGCCATGCTGCATGGCATATGGGATCTTAGTTCCCCGACCTGACCAGGGGTCGAAACTTCTCCCCCTGCAGTGGAAGCACGGAGTCTTAACCACCTGACCGCCAGGGAAGTTCCTCTCCTGGAGTCTTGAGGATCTGGGAGAGGTAGGCCTGTGGTGACCTAGGTCTGCCAATGAGACAAGAGTGGGCTCCTCAAGCCCTGTAACTAGCTCAGGGGTGGATGGGCAACCTTCACTGGGCGCCTCAAATTCTGGAGCTTCTGTTGGAACACTGGGAAGGAGACAGGTTTCCCACTGAGTTTGCAAAGCTGGTAGGACGTAAGCTGGTAGGCTGCTGCAGCCAGGCTAACTGTCCTACGAACTGAAGATACTACCACCAGGGAGGAGACCGTCAAAAATAAAGCCAAGGGATGGCAGAGTTGAGAGGTGGGAACACGCAGGTTCCTGAGAACACCATTGAGCACCTGCTTCCGGCTGTACCTGAAGCTTTACCTTTCACTGGACTTTTTGAAGGCATGAGCTAACAAATTCCCTTTTTGCCTCAATCTGTTTGGCCTAGGATTGTCACTTGAAATCAGGAGTCCTGCCTATAGTCCTGTGCCCCCATTCCTCCCCTTTCCGCTTTCAACAGCCCATCTTTACAGCTTTGGCCTCAGAACCCTAATATCCATGCAGTGGAGGCTGGAACTGGCAATGAACCTGGAGGTCACCAGCAGAGGGGCAGGTAGGGACTGAGGGACTGTCAGGTCAAGCCTGGCTTCCACGGGGCAGCCAGGGAAGCTCCCCAATTCACTTTCCATGGGGAGAGCCCCTCTTCCATCAGCTTCCAGGGTAACCACTGTGTCATCCCAGTAGCTCCTGAGAAGGAAACTAGAAAGCTAGAAATCCAGGGTCTAGTCCTAGATCCATCACCCACTTGCTGTGTGATCCTGGGGCAGTCATTTCACCTCCACAAGCCTCATTTTTCTGAACAACTTCACTGCTACAGTTCCTTGGCTACCCAGCAAGTGCCATCCACTGAGCTAAGTGCTTTTGCGGCAGGATCTCTTTCACTCCTAGCCCTGTGTGGTGGCCTGTTTATCCCCATTTCACAGACAAGGAACTGGGCTTCGAGAAGGCTGGTGTCTTGCCCAAGGCGACACAGTGAGTCAGTGGTGAGCCAGGACTAAGACACGGCTCTGAATAATGATAAAGTTCATGCTCAGGAAGAGAGATGACATTTCCCTACAGGAAAATTGAGGCCAGAGAGATCAGGAGCTTCCCCAAAGTACACAGTAAATCCACCATGCCACCCTGTGTCTCGGGAACACAGTGTCCTGAGACAGGACAAAGGAATGGGGACTGGGCATCAGGGCAGAAAAGAACAGCCCAAGGGGCGATGTCAGCCAGACTCCCTCCCTTCTCTTTGTCAGGAATTTGGGACAAGGTCTGCTTTCCCTTTGTGGTCCCAGAGACCAGCACAGGCTGCAGCTCCCAAGAGACACTGGGAAATGTAGAATGAGTGGACCCCGTCTGTAAAGATGAGCCTCAGGGCTCTGTCCTTGGTGCTGCCTGGCAAAATAAAACAAAATAAAGCAAAGCAAATTTTTGGCTTGGCTGACGACATAGAATACGCGTCAGGGGGAATGAAGGTCACGGCTACAGGAATAGCACCTCTGAGACTTCTCGTGACCCCCAGCCCCTGACCCTCAGGAAGGGCAGGCCACCAACACTGCCTGAGTGTTCACTGTGGATCATGGTCCTACCCATTTCACAGACAGATACTGAAGCCCCCAAGGTAGGCAACCATGTCCACAGCTCTCACAGGCAAGGTTTAGGTGCAGAGAAAATCTCAGAAGACCCCTCACTGCCCACAGAAGGCAGCCCTCTGCCTTCACCCTGCTCTGACCATCTCTGGTAGCGGAGCCCACCTGGCAGACACAAGAGACTCAACTGGACCCCAGAGCCCCGGGTCAATGACAAGGCTCTGAGATCTGGATCCTCGGGCCGGAGAGGCCTTAAGAGCACCTGACCCAGAGCTCTCCACAACCCCTCAGAGAAGGGAGGCTCCCTGAAGCCTCTTCGATAGGCTTGTCTGGCCCCTGCTCACATATGTCCCATGACAGGGAGCTCACCCCTTCTCTCCCAGGCCACTGAATTCCACCTTGAGAAAGCTCAGTGAGACATATGCTTTGCCATTCCAAGTCCTGAGAGCTGCCCCATCACTGCTTCTGTTCTGTAGTCCAACCTGCCTCTGGGGCCCCAGAACTTGGCTGCCCTCAACCCCCTAGGACATCCTGCAGAGACTGTCCCATTCATCAGCTGGTCTTCATTCCCATGAGCAAGTCCAGTCACGTCCAGGCCCAGGGAACCTAGTAGCGGAGCCCAGAAACCAGGCATGAGGCCAGGAGGCCATAACCATTTCCAAACCTGAGGACAGAGCCCTTTTCCTCCGTCCTGTCTCATTCCCTGCCTGGGGGCTGTGAGGGGGGCATGGTCTCTTCCCTCACCTTCAGATGTCAGCCATGTGGCACTGGGGCCCCCATGTGTGGCCAACCCAGTGTGGGAGGAGCAGCACATTGTGGGCATCTGAGAGGTGGCCTGGGGGGAATAGATCAAAGTCAGGGCAGCTGCCAGGCTCAGGGTGTCATGTGGAGGGGTCAGCGGGTGTCACAGGGGGTCCTGCCACGGAGCACGTTTTTGTGTGTGGAGTGTGTATGAAAAACACAGGACAGACCTCATCCCCTTCAGGTGGTCACTCAAACAACATCTTCAGGGTGAGGCCCTCCCCCTCCACTCTAGTGAAAATTGCAACCTCCCACTAGCACACACACGCCTCCGCCTCTGCTGTATTTTTCTCCTTAGCATGTACCATCTTTTTCTTTTTTTTCTTTCTTTTTTTTTTTTTGAGACATCAATGGTTTATTGGACAGGGAAGCATGTACCAGATTTAAATGTATTATTTTATTTGTTTGCTTATTGTCTGCCTCCTCCCACCAGAACATAAACTCCACCAGGGCAGGGGTTTTCATGTTTTCTTCACTACTGCAACCCCAATGCCTAGGATGGTGCCTGACACATAGTAGGTACTCTATAAAGTATTTGTTGGATGGATGGATGGATGGATGGATGGATAGATGGATGGATGGATGGATGGATGGATGGATGGATGGATGGATGGATGAATTTCTAGGGGTAGCTCGAGAACAGAGAAGATATAGGGACAGAAATCTGACTGGGGGCATAGGGGACTTGGCTCAAGGCTGTGTTTTATCGCAAGCTGCAGTTGGTACTTGCAACATGTGTTTATTGGAGATTAGGGGCCGATAGAGACCTGTGGGGCTGCCTCTAACTGGTTGTGTGTGTGAGATTCAGGCTGTGAGCAGTCCCAGCTGAGAAGGGTGAACAGGACATGGCCTGGTGGGCCTGGACTGCCTGCCTCTCCCTCCTGCCCTGTCCAAGGTCTCCATCTCCCCAAACCCCTACACTGGCCCTGCTTTCCCCCAAGAGCCTCCAGCCTCCAAGCCTGCACACCATCACTCCCTGTGCACCAGGGCCTCTGATTTGGAGGCCTCCAGCACCCTGGGCCAGCACCTTCTTGGCCCCTCTCCCTTCCTTTGCCAGCCTGGACCTCCACCCCAGGACCCCAGACTCCTGAGAACACAGCCCATCCATTTGTATCCCTCATTCCTGGTACCAGCAGCCTGCTCAGCCCTGCACTACAGAGCTGAGTGTGGATGGAGGAATGTGACTCAGCCCAGGGCCCTGAGGCCCCACAAACTGGTTGCCACCCCACTTGGCTGGGCTCCCAAACTTTCACCTGTCCCAGAGCGGCCCCTCTCCCTTCTTGTCCAAGACTTTGCCCTATCTTTCTTGTCAGGCCTACCCTCAATCCCAATAGCCCTCAACTCATACTTCAGAGCAAAGGCAGGCCTTTCCGAGGGGCCCCCCTTCAACTTCCTGGCCATCTAAATAAATCCAAGCCTGCTTCCCTCTCTCCTCATTCCTCCTATGCCTCAGGCCACCTCCTCCTGTGTGGATGCCCACCCCCTGCCAGCTCCACCCCTCAGCCCACAACACTTTCCATCCTCACCTCTCACCTTAGCAGCACCTCTTCCTTGACCCTGTGCCTCTCCAGCTGTGTCTTCTTCCTCCCTTCACAATCAAGCTTCTGAAAGAGTCCTTGCTGCTCTGCCTCTACTTCCTCCCTCCTTGCCCCCATTTCTCACACCCCTACCCAAGGGCAGGGTAGAGCAGGGAGTCTTTGGGCCCAGCTCAGGGGAGAGCGTTGGGCACCCTGTCCTTCTAGGTGAGGCTGGGAGCCTGTGACTGTCTGAGCTCCATCATAAGCAAATCTCAATCTCAGAAGTGACCTTGATGCAATAGACGTTTGGAAAAAAACAAGCCACTTCTGTTTGACGTCGCCCCTGCTGAGGCTGGTGCAGGACTGGGGGAGGGGAGCCACCTCTGTGGCTTCCAGAAAAAGGCCTGGACTCTGCTGAGAATTTGGGGTGGAGCTCGGGATAGGCATGGCACCTCCAGAACATCTGTTTAGGTGGGAACTGGGTGATTCTGGAGGGGGTAGGTGAGAGGACTGATACCTCTGCATAGCTCATGATATGGGTTTGAGAAAACATCAATTGTCTGTATCACAGAATAGGATGGGCTGTCGATCATGGGGCAGGTGTGGGTGGGAGGCACAAAGCTCGCCCAGCTATCCCCCGGCATCACTCCTGATCATACAAAATACGAGGGTCCACTCCCGAATGGGTCTCTCCTCAGAGCTCCCTGGAAAACCCAGAATTCTTCAAGCCCATTAATTCCAATTCTCCAAGTCAGTCCCATACACTCTCCGCAACCTACCCCTACCCCTGGGTGGGGTCCAGGTCAGTGAGAGCCCAATGTCCATTCCTGGCATCCGCACCCCTCTGCCACCCATCACTGCTCCCTCTGCAGATCTTGGTACTTGGCAGACCTGGTTTCCACCCTGGCTCTGCAGCTTATAAACAGTGACTCTAGCTCTCTGAGCTTTAGTGCCCTTCATTATAAAATAGAGATAACCATACCCATCTCACAGTACTGTTGGGGCTCAAATGCAGGAATGATCTAGAACGCCCAGCCCAGAATCTGGTGCAAGCAGGTATTCACTCAGTGGGGCTTTTATTATCACTCAAAATTTTATCACAGACCAGCTTAGAAATGGCCTCACTTTCAGTCTTTGCTTATTTACCCACTCACTCACTCACTTATTCACTCATTCGTTCATTTCCCATGCGTTTGCAGGGAGCCTTAAAATGTGCAGGGACTTCACTGGGCTTTGGACCTCGTCCTTGAAAAGCCTCAGCGGGTGGGAAAGACAGATGAGGGGGTCTCTGGGAAGACAAAGGAGGCCCCTATTCTTGCCTGGGTTATCAAGGAAGGCTCCCTGGAGGAAGTGATTCTTTGATGGACTGTGGACAAAGAAGCGGAGGGTGTTGTTCCCCACAGACAGACCTGCTAGAGATAGGAGGGCACGGGTATCTGCAAGCGTTCGTGTTTGCAGGAGGTGAGGCAGAGAGGTCAACAGAGCTAGGTCCCAACAGGCCTCACCCAAATGCCAGGCTACAAATTTGGCCTCTGCATGGTGGGCGTCAGCCAAGGAGCCCTCGATGGTTTGTAAAGCAGGGCAGGGGGGTGAGCAGAGTTGAGATTTAGGAGGTTCCTTGTGCTGCTGGATGGAGGATGGATTGGATGTGGTTAGAGTTCAGGTCAGAGACAGTAGCCTGAAGTGGCTGGGACAGGGAGGCTGCAGGGCCAGCTGGTGGTAGGGCCAAATCAGGGGCCTCGGATGCCTGGCTCACAGCAGCCTCTCACCCCTCCTCTGCACACCCCTCCACCAGCCTTGACGGCCATCATGCTAGAAAGACAGATTGGAGGGGTCAGGTTCTCAGAACACAGATGAAAATCCAAGGCCCAGAGCAGCTGAAAGGCTGGTCTACAGCCTTGTAGAGTCTACAGGGGTCTTCTACCCCTGAACCTGTTCCCAAGCCTGCTGCATTAGTCTGACCCTCCGCTCCAGGGGAAGCAAGGGTGTGGCTTTGGTAGATGGAGACTCAGAGGAGTCTGGAAGGATGACTTGTTCCAACTGCCTGGGCTGCGTAGGCCCTCCCGTCTCAGAATGGGGAGGGGGGCCTTAGAGCTTCCCGAGTTCTCTCCTCTCCTCCTTCACACCCATTTAGCAGCTGAGGAAACTGAGGCCCAGAGAAGAGAGGCATCCGGCTCCCGAGATAAACACAGCTCTCTGGGTCTTGGGATGGATGTCAGGTGTGGGAGACAGAATCCTTGGGTCCTAGCCTCAGCCCTGCTGCTGCGCAGCTGGATTCATGATTCCTAAGGACACTCAGCTGGTGAGGGTGGAATGCCTGCGGCACCAGCATCTGGCCCTGGGCCTGCCCTTGTGCCCAGCACCGTTCCCAAGGCGCTTCTCTTCCATTCCAGCCGCTGGAAGGCATGGCTGAGGAGGACAAAACAGGGAGGAACCATCTGCTCCCAGGAACTGAGGGTCTGGGCTGGTCCCTCCTTTGCCAGAGGAGCCCAGGCCCCACCCTGCCTGAGGGGACAAACGATCCCATCAGCACAGCTCAGCCGAGCTGTGCCTCAGCCCCACAAGCTCTCCCAGGGCGGGCTTGGTAAGGATGCCCAGCTCTGGTCCCTGGCGCTTGCAGACTTGACCAAGCCCCCTCAGCGTCTGGCCTTGCACTTGACCTGGACCCTACCCAGGGGAGGGGATGGACTGTGGGGAGGGTATGGGATTGCACGACAGAGACGGGGTTACTAACTGGTTAAAGTGGTCAGTGCTCATCGCATTTCCCCGATGGGAAACCTGAGGCCCCACTTCAAATTAATTACCAAGCCCTGTTCGTTCTCCATCTTTACACCTGTCAGACTGTCCCTTCCTCTCATCCTGTGGTCCCTGCCTCAACCCAGTCAGCAGCCACTTCATGCTCTGTGTCTTCTATGCAGGCAATGCATCCCCTTTCTGCAGTTAGAGAGGTCCTTGCTCAGCAAAAATCTGACTTCTTCACTCCCCTGCCTAAGCATTTTATGGCTTAGGGCAAGCCGGGGCCCTGACGACCCCTCTGTTCTCAGCACTAAGGCCTGCCCCTCACACACAACCCACTAGGCCCTGAGCTACTTTCACTTCCTGAGACCAGCTGCGCTCTCCTTTGCAGCCCAGTCAGTGCTGTTTTTGCCCCTGGATTGCCCTCTCCCCACACTGCAGCTGGCAGGCTCCTGCTGGGAACTCAATGGCACAGGAGACCCAGGTCCTGCCCTCAGGAGCTCAGCCTAGACAAGGGACATGTATCTGAAGACCCACAATCTGAGGCAGACATCCTGCTCCAGAGCCCTGTGGGAGCCTAGACAGGGAGCGATGGTCCTGCAGGCCGGAAAGGCTCGGTAGAGGAGGTGGCAATGAAATGGCCAAGTGCGCACAGAGGCAAAGGTCATTTCAGGCAGAGAAAACAGCAAGGGCAGAGGCTGGGTGAGGCACACTGAAGGATGGTGAACACAGCTGGAGCAGCCAGTATACCAGCAAATGTGGTCAGAAAAGAGGCTCCAACTTATAATAATAATGATACAAGCACTGAACCCTTACTGGGTGCCAGATATACAATACTCCATTTAATCCTCATAATGACCCTGTGAGATTAGACTGGTATTATCTTCATTTTATACCTCAAGTGGGGAAACCAAGGCACAGAGAGGTTAGCTGACTTGCCTGAGGTAGCACAGGTAGAAGGAGTGGCTACTGGGCTATGAACCCAGGCAGTGCGGCTACAGAGTCTATATTCTTAGCTCCTACAGTAAGGGCTGGGGTAGGGAGGTTCTCAGGTGGCAGGGAGATCCAGCCCCTCCATTGCTCTGCTCAACCTGCCTGGGACCCAGCTTGCTTAGGCTCACCTGCTCACTAATCACAGGGTCCCATAAACATTGCCTCCTCCAGGAAGTCTTCAGGAACCAACTAAAAGGATTCTCTCTACTTCCAGTAGCCCCCATGGGAAATCTGAGATGAGGCATGTCCTTTCAAACACAGCCTCCCAACCCCAGCTGTCTATCAGATTCCTAGACCCCTTCTGGGGAGGAGTTTGCCTGTCAAGCATCTCTGCCTATAGGGAGCCCTGTCCTCCATTCCATGGTAATCTTGTTCATTCAAGGTGGACACCTGAGCCAGAGCTGATCAATCAGAGCATCCATCCAGACCCCTTACCAGTGACTGGTTCAGGGGGAACCAATTAGCGTCTACCCCAGGATTTGGCTGGAACCAGCGTGAAAGTTTCTCTCCCAGGATTATTAGCCATGAGGGCCATGGAAGCCTGGTGCTTCTGGAAAGAACTTGGATGAGACTGTAGGAAGCCAGTAGAAAATCAGGAGAAATGATACAAAAAGAGAGACTGCTGATGGCATCACTGTAATTGCTGAATCTAACCATGTCTGATCTAGGTCTACTTTTGAATTTTCCTTTACATTCACTAACACTGTTCTTGCCCAAATTAGTTGCATTTGTTGTGTGCAATCAAAACAGACCTGACCAATATGACACCGAAAGCACAGGCAACAAAAGAAAAAATAAATTGGATTCCATCAAAACTAAAAACTTTTGAGTATCAAAGGATACCATCAACAGAGTAAAAAGGCAACCCACAGAATGGGAGAAAAATATTTGTAAATCACACATGTGATATGGGATTAGTATCCAGAATATATAAAGAACTCTTACAACTCAACAACAACAAAGAAACCAATTCAAAAATTGGCAAAAGACTTGAACAGACACTCTCCAAAGAATATATCCAAATGGCTAATAAGCACAGGAAAAGATGCTCAACATCACTAATCGGTAGGGAAATGCAAACCAAAACTATCATGAGATACCACCTCACACTCATCAGGATGGCTATTATAAGAAAAAACATTAAATAACAAGTGTTGGTAAGGATGTGGAGATATTGGAACCTTTGTGCGTTGCTGCTGGGAATGTAAAACGGTGCAGTTGCTATGAAAAACAGTATGGCAGTTCCTCACAAACAAAACAAACATAGAAATACTAAAAGATCCAGCAGCTTCACTTCTAGGTGAAAAGAATTGAAAGCAGAGACTCAAACAGATATTTATATAAATGCCAATGTTCCTAACAGCATTATTTACAATAGCTTAAAGGTAGAAACAACCTAAGTGTCCACGCATGGAAGAATGGATAAACAAATGGTGGTATATATATACAATGGAATATTATTCAGCCTCAAAAAAGGAAGGAAATTCTGACACATGCTATAACATGGATGAATCTTGAAAACATTATGCTAAGTGAAATAAGCCAGATACAGAAGGACAAATATTGTATGATGCCACTTATATGAGGTACCTGAAATAGTCAAATTCATAGAGACAGAAAGCAGAATAGTGGTCACCTGGGGTTGGGGAGAGAGAAATGGGGAGTTATTGTTTAATGGGTAGAGTGTTTCATTTGGAGATAAAATAGTTCTGGATTTGGATAGTGGTGATGGTTATATAAAAATGTGAATGTGCTTAATGCCACTGAATTGTACATTCAAAAAAGGTTAAAATGTTTTATGTATGGCATAAGAAATATATATTTTATCTTTGCCCCTGGTTCCTCACACAGAGCTCCTAAATCCCTTGGAATTTCCTGAGTGATAGGAGCAACTTTTGTTAACAAGTTCACTCAGAGAACTTCAGGATGGGGGCGGGTTGCCAGAAAGAACAAACCTTGATTAGAAGCTTAGAACTTTCAGCTCCACCCCCTAAACTCCAGGGAGGGGGGAGGGACTAGAGATTGCATTCAATCACCAATGGCCAATGATGTAATCCATCATGCCTCCAAAATGAAGCCTCCATAAAAAAATACCCTAAACAACAGTGTTCTGAGAGCTTCTAGGTTGGTGAACACATCAAGGTGCTGGGAGGATGACCCACCCAGAGAGGGATGGATGTTTCTCGCCTCTTACCTTGCCCTATGCATCTCTTCCATTGGCTGTTCCTGAGTTGTATCCTTTATAATAATCTCGTTATAGTTAAAGTGCTTTCCTGGGTCCTGTGGGCCATTCTAGTGAACTATGGAACCTTAGGAGGGGGTCATGGGAACTCCTGATTTATAGCCCGTCGGAAGTACAGGAGGCCTGGGACGAGTGACTGACATCTGAATTGGGGCAGTGGGTGGGGGAGACAACTGAGCCCTTAACCTAACGGGTCCAGGCTTACTCTCAGAGTTGGTGTCAGAATTGGTTGGTGTTACTAATACTACATATAAAACAGATAACTAATAAGGACCTACTGTATTACACAGGGAACTCTACTCAATACTCTGTAATGACCTATATGGGAAAAAAATCTAAAAAAGAGTAGATATATGTATAACTGATTCACTTTGCTGTACAGCAGAAACTAACACAACACTGTAAATCAACTATACTTCAATTTAAAAAAAAAGAATTGGTTGGTGTTAGGAGGAGAAAACTGCACACATTCGGTGTCAGAAGTGTTGTGAGTAAAAACAGTTCATATTATGTTATATATATTTTCCCACTAAAAAATGATTAAAGGGACTTCCCTGGTGGCGCAGTGGTTAAGAATCCGCCTGACAGTGCAGGGGACGTGGGTTCGAGCCCTTGTCCTGCCACGGAGCAACTAAGCCCGTGCGCCACAACTACCGAGCCTGCGCTCTAGAGCCCGCAAACCACAACTACTGAGTCCACGTGCCACAACTACTGAAGCCCGCGCGCCTAGAGCCCGTGCTCTGCAGCAAAGAGAAGCCCGCGCACCCCAAAGAGAAGCCCGCGCACCCCAATGAAGAGTAGCTCCAGCTCGTGGCAACTAGACAAAGCCCGCAAGCAGCAACGAAGACCCGACACAGCCAAAAATAAATAAATAAATGAAAATAAGTAAGTAAACAAATAAAATGATTAAAAGGGTAAATTTTATGTTATGTATATTGTACCACAATAAAACACAAACAAGTCTATTAAGCAGAGACAGCCTTTGTTCTAGACCATCTTTTCAACGGTGTTTGCATAGCAAACAGACTTGGAAGAGAGTGACAGTGTCTCCCTTTGGAGCACAAGGCAGTTTTGTTGGCTGTCTGGTATGACAAAAATAATGTCTTCCTTTAGGGCAAAGGTCAAGTAGGCTCACTGCCCATTATAAAGGATGTGAGTTGCCTCAGGTCTAGGTTCTTCCCTTGTAATGAAAGGCATTGCATGGGCAGGTATTATCTGTCCTTTACATTACCCTGTGGGAATTGGGGCTTGAGGAACCAGTGCTAACACTGGTATTCTCCCTGCTACTACTGATGTGAGGAACAGAGTTCTTTGTCTCTAACCAGGAGTCTTAGGTCTTCTGCCAGCCTCCATGAAACTGTACTAGGCTAATTTAGTAGCCTGTAAGTGTGGTACAATCTCATGCCCTTCACAGTTCTTGATGCTATCTGCATCAGAATCTCAGGTAGGAGATAAAGGAAATTCGTGTTTTTGACAATTCATTATGATAGCCAACTCAGGCTTGTGGGAATCTTGCCCTAGAGCTACACCCTGGAAGAGCTGGTTTCCCTAAGGTGCTGCACTTTCCTCCTCTTGGAGGCTGCTCCTCCCTGTTTGCTCCAGCTGCCAGGAAGCACACAGTTGAGTTTCCCTGACCTCCTACTGTAGGACCCATGTTAGTTTCAACTTCTTTTTAACTGTATATTCCTGCTCCTGTTGTTTTTTAAATTAAGATGTAATTCAACTACCATAAAATTCACCCTTTCAAAGTGTACAGTTCAAAGGTTTTTAGTATACTTTTTTTTTTTTTTTTTGTGATACGCGGGCCTCTCACTGCTGTGGCCTCTCCCGTCACGGAGCACAGGCTCCAGACGCGCAGGCTCAGCGGCCATGGCTCACGGGCCCAGCCGCTCCGCGGCATGTGGGATCCTCCCAGACCAGGGCACGAACCCGTGTCCCCTGAGTCAGCAGGTGGACTCTCAACCACTGCGCCATCAGGGAAGCCCGGTTTTTAGTATACTTTTAAGATCGTGCAACATTAATCCCAACTATATAATTTCAGAACATTTTCATTACCACGAAAGAAATCCTGTACCCATTAGTAGTTACTCCTCATTCCTCTCTCCTTCCATCTTGTGGAAGTTACTTATCTACTTTCTGTATATATAGATTTGCCCATTCTGGATGTTTCACATAAATGAAATCATATAATAAGCATGATTTTGTTACTGGCTTATTTCACTTAGCATAATGTCTTCAAGGTTCATTCAGGTTGTAGCATGGACCAGCATTTCATTTATGTGGCTGAATACTATCCCATTGTAGGGATATACCATATTTTGTTTAACCATTCATCAACTGATGAACATTTAGGTAGTTTCCAGTTTTTGGCTATTATGAATAACATGGCTATGAACATCTGCATACAAGTTTTCATGTGGATGTGTGGGACTCGAGGGACATTGTTCCAGCTAATGATTAAGAACTCTCCAGACAATAGGGGCTTCTTAGACAATGGGTGAATTTCCAGGATGTCTGGCCCCCTTCCGAGAAGGAGGGAGATAACAAAATGTAAAAAAGGTGTCTGTCAAAGACCAATCAGGCAGCTGGGGAGAAGGAGGGAGATAACAAAATGTAAAAAAGGTGTCTGTCAAAGACCAATCAGGCAGCTGGGGACAAGTTCCCTCTCTGGTCCGAGCCTAAGCCGGGACCAATCAGCAGGAGAACACAACCAAATCTATAATTTACATACGGGGAAGTGGGAACCTATAAAACTGACATATTCGCGCCCAAAAGGGTTCTTTCTTCGACCTCCTACGTGAGGACCAAGGAACCCCGGTGCACCGGCCTTCAATAAACCTCTTGCGTTTTGCATCGGCTTCCGACTCTTGTTGTTTCCTGGGCGAGTCGAAACTCCTAGGAGACCGCGCAGGTCTAACAGATGTATGCTTTCAATTTTCTTGGGTACATACCTAAGAATAGAACTGCTGAGTCATGTGGTCACTCTATGTTCAACTTTCTGAGGAACTGACAAAGTCTTCCGAAGTGGCTGCACTAATTTACATTCCCACCAACAACATACGAGAGTTCCAACTTCTCCAAATCCTCACCAACACTTGTTATTGTCCGTCTTTTTCCTTACTGCCATCCTAATGGGTATAAAGTGGTATCATATTGTGATTTTGATTTACATTTCCCTAATTACTCCTTTTTTATGTTGTCATTTATATTTTACCTTTTTGGTATATGTATTTCTGATCGGAGGCCTGACGTCTTTTGTGGACCAAGTACCCCATGGAGTAGGACAGCCATGGGTTTCAGGGCCAGACTGTCCTGGTTTTGAATCCTCCCTCAGCTTCTATTAGCTGTATGACCTTGAGCAAGTTATGCAAAACTCTGAGTCTCAGTTTCCCCACTTACTAAATGTGGCTTACAGTATTAACCTTTCATGGCTGTTGCTGTTATTATAAAGATAAATCTGTAATAAAGCCATGGTGTGGGCCTGGCATAAAGTAGGTCCTCGGTGAATCTTAATAAGTTTGAGAGTCTGACAGGGAGGTTTCCAGCTTGGTCAGGAGACCTAGGCTGGGGACTGTTCAGATTTTAATCTATTATCTCTTTTATTGAAGCAACTTTCTACAGCAGAGGTGTTTTAGGCTGCCTCAAACATCAGCCTCTCTGTGTCTCTATTTCCCTTTTGTGACAATGAGAAATGAGGCTGTGCACCATAATGTGAATGTTGCTCAGCCTGGAGGGTTCACTGTGACCCCTTACAAGTTTCATCTCTTGCCTCAATCATCATACTAGCTGCTGCCTAAAGGAATATCTCCTCCCTCATGAAGGGCTCTCCAGGGTGAGGAGGGAAGTGAACTAAACCTTCCTAAGAACCTACAAGTAATGCGCACTATCTTATTTTATCCGCTCCATGAGCTGGCCAGGCAGGTTCTAGTACCCCATTTCACAAATGGGGAAATTGAGATTCCAAGAAGTTAAATAACTTTTCTGAAATCACACAGCCAGCAAATGCTGGCGCCTGGGTTCAAACCCAGCTCTGATTTTAACATCTGATTCCTTTTCCCTGTGCCCTCCACCCCCACCCTGTCCCCCAACGGAAGGCCCTCCGGAAACTTCTGAATGAATGAGTGGCTGATTCTCCTCCTCCGGGCTCGACAGAGACAATGTCATCCCTTTGAGCTGAGATCTGCCCCTCAGACGCCACAGGTAGGCTCTCTCCTGGGGCCACAGAACAACCCCCAGTCTGTTCCAGGCCACAAAATTGAGCACTGCCCTGGGAGTCAGGATGCCAGGCTCTGCCCCCACTACTACAGACTTAACCCACCCAGGCTTCAGTACTCTGCCCATGAGTTCTCTAAGCGAAGGACTGGATCTACTCGCCTCTAGGTCCCTGGCATCCAGCACAGGGCTGGGCACAGATGCCACTGACCCAGCCTAGGCCATCTCCACAGACCCACAGCTGCATCTCGCACAGGCCTGCCCTCGCATGGGAGCTGTTAATGACAGGGCTGGCCCTGGGGCAGGGGGAACAGGAAGACACCTCCACATGTCCAGGCCAAGGCACTGGCCCTCACCAGATGTGCCAACAGTCAGAAAGGAACAGTCAGAGCTGGGCCGGCAAATCCCCACCCCAGACTGAAATAGAAACCCATTTCAGAGACAAATGGGGAAATGGCCCCGGGACAAGAGGGGTGGGGTGTGGGTGTCATTGGGGAGGGCCCTGGAGACACAGTTTCCTGAGAGCCTTGACGTGTCTCTGCTGCAATGGGTGGGCACTGTCGCCAGGCTCTGCTAACTCACCCCTCCTCTAGGGAGGACAAGTTAGAATTCCGGGTCCCATCCTGGATAATATGCTTTAACCTCTCTGAACTTCATCTTCCTCAACTGCAAAATGGGGATAATGATAATCTTGGCTGCATTTGCTTTTATGTGAAGCACTTAACACACAGTAGGTGCTCAATAAGTGACAGCCATTGTTATTATCGCTTAACCTTCTCTTTCAGCTCAATAGTGACTGAGTGATTTATTCATTTGTTTTTTCATTCATTTACACATTCAGCCAGCCAGTCAGCACACCCTCGCTAGGTAGGCCGCAAGAGTTAAGGATAAAGATTTTGGAGTTAGGTAGGAGTTGAAACTCCAGCACTGCCACAAGTTGGGCTGGGTAACGTTGGGAAAGCCACTTCCCCTCACTGAGATTTCACTTCCTTGCCTGTAAAATGGGATTAATAAGAGCACCCGGAGGGTGGGGGTACTGGGATGTTGTGAGGAGCCAGTGGAACAATGATGTGAGAGTGGCTGGCACAGAGCCTTGGAGGGAAAAATGGGTGGCAGGTGGGCTGCGCAGGGGAGCCAAGCAAGCTGCCAGCCCTGCAGACTGGGCAGCCGGGCCTCCAGGGGCCGGATGAGGTGAGGGCGAGCTGGAGGGGAGAAGAGTGGGCGGGCTCAGAGACAATTGCTAGGTTTCTGGACCACAGGTTGCTCCCTTCTGATAAACTAAGGAGCAGTGAGGAAACACGGAAAAAAGACTGGAAGAAGTTTAGAGAAGAGTCCCAGCCAAACCGGGAGCTTTGGACAGCATGGAGTTACTGCCCCAGCCAGGCCAGGGAACGTGAGCACGCACACCACGTGTACACACGCTCACAATCTGCACATTCTCACTCATGCATACACACCTGAGGGCTTGCACACACACACACAGATGCGCCATCAGAGGCACAGCACTTTATAGTTTACAAAGAGCCTTCTCTTTCATCTTCTCATTTGATACTGAGGGATGGAGAGACTGTCCCTGAATTGGTGTAGGACCCATTCTAGAGCTGGCAAGAGATGTGCATCCCTAGTATCTTCCAGAGGCCAGGGCCCATACCACGGGCTGTGCTGCTCAGTTTTTCCCTTGTGGTGGCGTCGTGGGAGTTCAATGGCAACAGAAATGCCAGAAAAGTTTTAACACAGCTCCCTCAGATATACTCGTTCACCCTGCCGCACTCCCCTTTAGCAGATCGCACCAGGACTCAGGGACTCACTTTCCCCACCAGCCACGTGAAGGCAAGAGCTTTCCTAAGGGCCTCCTCTGTGGACTCCTATCTGGTCCTGATCCTTCCCAGCCTCTTCCCATCACAGGCTCCTGGGGGCATAGCCTCCTCTCTGAGGGGCACTCACTAGCATAGAACACTTAACAGTTTTTCAAAACTCAGGGGGAGATCGTTGTTACCCCCATGTTACAAATTGAGGCCCAGAGAGGGAAAGTGACTCAAACCCAGGCCTGTGTGGCTCCCAGGCCCGCCTGCCCTGTTCCCCTCCTCTACCGTGGCCCAGCCTGGTCCCCAGGTCGCTGTCTCCTCTGCCCTATGCGCTGCACAGGCTGCAGCTCTAGGTACAACCAGGCCAAGGAAGGGAGGAGGACCCCAAGTCCGCTCCCACTCTCTCTCCAGCTTGCAGCGAGCCAAAGTGGCTGCAAGCGGTCCATCTGTCAAGATCGCTGAGCTCTGAGGGGAGGTGGGGTCTTAGCACTCTCAGGGCACGGACCCAGAACACTCACCCAGGAGGGAGTGAGCGCCACGCAGCTCTGTCAAGCGCTGGGGGAAATTCTGACTCCCGGAGCAGCCCCTATTCTAACCAGTTCTGGTGCCACAAACTGTCACATGCACATCTCAGAGTCGTTCCGGGAGACAGCCAATGAGGAAACCGAGAAATCCGAGGAGGGGAAGTAACTTGCCTCAGCCCAGAGCTGGCAAGCTGGCAAGCAAGGGCTGAGACCCAAATCCAGAACATTCCAGCTCAAGTCCCTAACACCAAGGCTGACCAGCCACTTCCCAGTCACTTTGCCGTCTGAGTGTGCTCACCCCCAGAATGGGTATCGTCAATTCAGCCCCAAGGGCTGTTGGGAGGATTGAGTGAGGTGGCATTGAAAGACCAGGGCTTGGGCTTCCCTGGTGGTGCAGTGGTTAAGAATCCGCCTGCCAATGCAGGGGACACGGGTTCAAGCCCTGGTCCGGGAAGATCCCACATGCCGCGCAGCAACTAAGCTTGTGTGCCACAACTACTGAGCCTGCGCTCTAGAGCCTGCAAGCCACAACTACTGAGCCCGTGTGCCACAACTACCGAAGCCCGCGCGCCTAGAGCCTGTGCTCCGCAACAAGAGAAGCCACTGCAACGAGAAGCCTGCGCACCACAACGAAGAGTAGCCCTCGCTCTCCGCAACTAGAGAAAGCCCGCGTGCAGCAACACAGCCAAAAAAAGTCCCAATGCAGCCAAAAAAATAAAATTAATTAAAAAAAAAAAAAAAAACACAGACAGACCAGGGCTTGGCCCAGGGCCTTGGCACCCAGCGGATGACCGCTTTCTTCCTCATCTCCACCCCACCCCTCAGCCCTCTCCTGGCTTTTCTCAAGTCTGAAGAGAGTCCTGGCACTGCTCATTGCTGCTGCAGGGAATGACTAACCTGGTTTTCTCAGCAGTGCCTGGAAGGTCCATTAAAGGATGCTGAGACTCTGAGATTAATGGTTCTGTTGTCTGGCTCTTGCCCCACGGGTCCAGATGCCTTGCCTTCCACCTGTGGACTGAGTATGGCTCCTGAGATAGAGGGTGATTTTGGGGGAAAAGTCTGAGCCCAGGCCACCATCGCCTTCCCCAGCTCCAATCCATCCTTGAGCTTGGGCTTGATGAGAAGGCAGCCAGGGTGGCTCTGCCTCTGGCCAGTGGTGGGTCTGGGCCAGCCACTCCCCATCCGTGAGGTTAGTCCTCTTCCTCTTCCTCCTTTTTCTTTTTTTACAAGTACTTATTGGGCACCTGCTCTGTGCAGGTAATGTTCAATGCACTTGAGAGCACAAAACTCCCTGCCCATGTAGCACCTACATTCTAGCAGGGGAGACTAGTTTATTTTAGTTCATGAGTAAATATATAGCAGGTCAGGTAGTGATAAGAACTATAGAGAAACATAAGGGAGGTTAAGGGGCAGAGATCCACAGGGCTTGGGGGCACTGTCTGGATTTTCTGGGTCCTCTTCTCACAACACCACCTCCCGCCTAGCCTGGAGGAGACCCCAGACCCTGAGCCCCAACGCTGTGCCTGGCCCTGCCTTGGTGGGTCTCAGCAGCAGGCCAGGGGCCAAGGCGAGGGCTCCCTGGGCACAGGCCACAGCTCAGGACCACTAAGGCTGCAGCGCGGAGCATCCTGAGCCTGCCTTCCACTCGCAGCCTGCAGAAGCTTTCCCCAGGCTCGGAGAGGGAGTGCGTCCTCCAACCAACCCCGATGTTTCATTGTAGAGACAGGGTGCTGGGCCCAGAGAGGGGCAGGGACTTGCCTGGATCACACAGCAAGGCAAAGGTGTCTTGTCCCCCTCCTGCCCTCTCCTCTGGCATGTCCACAATGGTGCACTAAGGGCAGAGCACTGGCCTGTGAGGGACTGCCTGTGTCCTCAGCCGGCCCCATCCTCCCAGCTCTGACAGGCCAAACTCGTCTTCTCTCAGCCCCAGGAGGTTGAAGCCACTTCCCCTCAGCCCAACCTCAAGAGGTTAGGATTTTGGTTGACTGCCTCATCTTGCTCAGATGTGATTTCAGGTGGGTCCTACCCCTCTCTGGGCCTCAGTTCCCTCATCTGCCAAATGGAGGAAATGAAGGCACCTGCATCTCGGGTCTGTCAATGAAGAATGAGCACAACACTGGCAAGAGGGCAGTTTGCAGACTTTTAGGTACCACTCCAACGACACAGGTTGTTATATGTTCAACACTCCTGTTTATCTGAAAACCAGCCTCCTCATGCTTGTGGGGCCCTGAGGCAACCCCCAGAGCAGGGCAATAAGTGAAAATTCCACAGAACCAGTTCTACAGAAAAGACAAAAACACTCCGGCTCCCAACCAGCGGGCCAGCAGCGGACAGGAAAAGCCCTTTCTCTGTCCTTGTGGTGAGAAGGTGAGCAGGGAGACACGGAAAGGGATAGGCCTGGGAGGACTGGGAAAGCTTATTCCGGGAGAAGGTGTAAGCCCGAGGTAACTGTAAGCCTCAAGTCCCAGGCTGGGAGAGGACGTACCTACACGAATGGCAGGTACATGCATGTCTACGTGGCGGGGGTGGTGTCAGCTATGAGTGGGTCTGACCTGGAAGAGGCACGTGTATTCATAGGGGTGCATGTGTTTGGAATTGCACCCATGTGTATACGGTACACGTGTGTGTCCGTGAGAGTGGCCCTGGAGTGTGTACATTCACACGTGTGTTTGCCTGTGCTTGTGTCTCTGCATGTAATGCACACATGGGCCCACTCCTGGGGTGCCCACAAACCCCCAGTTTAGAGGCCTTGTTTTCCCAGGCTCAGCAATCCTTGCCACAATCCCAGGCAGGCCCAGATGCCGTGGAAGATTTGTGGGGTTCCCGGTCACAGCAGGCTCTCAATTTCCCTGGGGAACAAAAGCCGTTACACAAGAGGAGGAGGAAGGTTTAGAGGATTAACTTGGCCTGCTCAGCCCTGGATATAGGCTTCTCATAGTGGCGGAGGGGTGTGCCCAAGGCCGAAGCCCTCCTCCTGGGGTCCTCAGCTGCCTGTGGGCACTGACCCCTTCACAGCTATCCTCCTGCCCTCAGTCACTGGCAGGAACCCCTGTCCAGGTACAACAGTCAAGCACTTTACAGTTTACAAGGATTCTATCCACAGTCACGTCCTCACAGAGTAGACTGAAGCATGGACTTTGCACAAAAGCTTTAGCATCCTCTGAGAGCAGGTCAGGAATGTGCCTGGAGGCCTCACCTTGACCAAGTGAATCAGATCCTTAAGGGTTTCAGGCAGACATTGACTTTTGAGAAGCACTGATATAGAAACTCCATACAGAGCCAGCCCCTCATCCCCCAGGTTCTCCCAGGATGGCTAAGACCCATTCAAGCAATCTATACTGACAAACACAGTGCTTACCACAGTGCTTATACTATCTCATTTAATCCTCATAAACCCACGCAAAGTAGGTACCATTATTATCTTCATATTACAGATGGGAAAGGGAGGCACACTGAGTGGTTAGGTAACTTGCCCAAGGTTCCTGTAGCTAGTAGTAGCAGAGCCAGGATTTGAACACTGCTTCATTCAGCTGCAATGTCTCCATGTCTGGGTGGGAGTCAGTCTGGTGGGAGAGGCAAGAAAAAAAAAGCGAAAAATCCAAGAAGCCAGTGGATGTTCTCATAAGAATCTAGGGAATAGCAGATTTTACTTATGGATTGCTTTAAAATTTCCAAGCCCATAAAAGGCTGGAAGCAGCTCAGACAAAAGCCACATATGCCACATGATCCCATTAGAGGCAGAGCAGTGAAACAGCAGCAGAAACCTAGACTAAGATGGTGATTGAGCTTCCTGGCAGCCAAAGTAAGAGGCGGGAGGTGGGGAGGCTGTGAGGATTCCAGAGCTGGGCCAGAGTCACAGGACTGGAGACAAGGGGACCACTAGAGAGATATTCGGGAGGCAGGTTCAGTGGGGCTTGATAACTGAATGGTGGAAATGGGGAATAAGGAGAAATGAGGAAGAAGCCCAGGATACACCCAAACCCCTCCTTCCTGCCAGGGTGGCTGGAGGACAGAGAGCACACAGGCAAGAACTGGGCACAGTGCCTCACACAGCAGGTGCCTGGTGAGTGTGTGCTACCGGCCCCCCGTTTTCATTCATGCCAACACCTGCTCAGACCTGGGCCACTCCCCCCCTCACCCTGCCTCACATGGCCTGGGGGCTCAGGACCCTTCTGGCTCTACTCTTCCACCAATCTCTTGGGGGCTCCTGCTTACCATCCCAGCCTCCAGAGCCACTGCCCCTGAAGCTACAGTTCCTTCCTTCAATCATCAGCTCGGGGGCTGAGGGGTGATCATGGGGAAATAATCAGGGAGAGCATCGTGAATCAGCAGGCCTGCTGCCCAAGGCTCAGGGCAGGGCTGGCAGTGGAAATGCTGCAGGGCAAACGGTGACACCCAAGGAGTTCCCACCGCCCAATCTCTTAAACTCTCCACCAATCCAGGTCTGTGCCACAGGAAACCGCCCCCACCCCTCCACCGCACCCCCCAGTTCTTTAAGTTCTGAGACCAGTTTCTCAGATGTGGGCTGAGGCTGAGTGGGGAGGAGGGAAGGGGTTCATAATCATGGTGCCTTAGGCTATATTTTCACATCTTTTCATCTGATCATTCATTTGTTCATTCCCTCCTCCCTCATTCGACTCATGTTTATAGACTTGTCCAAGGACCGGGTCTCCATGACAGTGATGATGTCCCCATTGGTCAGAGAGAGAGGTCAGGGAGTTGTAGTCCTATGCGCTAGATTGCCAGAGGAGGAAAGTGAGGCCTGGAAAGGGAAAGGGACTTGTCCAAAGTCACACAGCTGAAGCGGGGACTGGCCCTCAGTTCTCCAATTGCCAGCCCATGCCGAGTTCGAACACGACTGTGCATTAACGGCGCTGTTCTTACTAACACCACAGGAATCTTTTCTACAACCTAAGGTGCCTGAAGAGTCTCTCAGACAGAACGAGGTTTGCCTTTGGGGTCTCCTCAGCCCCATTTCTTGTTCTTTCCCTTCTTCCTCTTCGTGTCCCCTCCAAGAGCCCAGTGATCCCACAATTCCTTCATCCTGTGGGGAATGATGACAACTCGGTATCTGAACCATTTCCTCTCCTGAGACGCCTTCCCCTGAACCCAGAGCTACTCCAAACACCTCCATTGCCCCGATGAGAAGGAACCTCTGGGTTCACTGTCAGCCTTCCCAGGCAGCATATGGCCATGGACCAAGGACATTCCCTCAACACATAGGAGCAGCTCCAGTGCTTGTGGCTGGCTGTGGAGGGCCCTTTCCTGGGGGTTTCTCAAATAGCTGCAGAAGTGACCTCTAGTATACCTTTCCTGGTAGTTTATACACTTGAAAGTGTCAGACTGCCAGACTGGTCAGAATCCTTGAACACTTGAGCTAGAATCAGGGAATGTTATAGCTGGAGAATAGAAAGTTGGAGTTTGGATTATAGACTCTTAGAATGTTTCAGTTGAGATTACAGACTCTTAGGGCTAGGGCTGTAGAATCATAAATAATTATAGCTGGAATTATGGATCAAAGGAAACCAGGGACAGAAATGATGCCAACATTACTCCATCCCCCCCCACTCTCTGACAGCTGAGAAGAGAGAACTGGCCTTGTCACCCAGCCAGTGGTGGCTGGGCCAGGCCTTCTGCTGCCCAACAGGGCTCTGTCCTCCAGATCTCCTGGAGAAGCATCCAGGGCCGAAGCACTCCTTGCCTGGGGACAGTGGGGACAGTGGTCTGCCACTCCTCTAGCCCAAGCCTCACTGCCAGCCCATCACAGCACCCCGCCACCAAGGCGGATATATTTAGGTGTCCTCCCTGAATATGTTTCCACAGCTCTGGACACTGCCTTCTATGTCCCCTCCTTCTCCAAGGCCTCTGGGCACTTTCTCTAAACTGACCCAATGAAGTCACCAGGAACAAGGGCTCTTGCTCTGCCAATGCAAATATTTCTCCCCCAAAACGAAGCCCAGCCTGAGGGGTCTCCTGGTTCGCTTTGGTCTGGAGCTCAGACCCACCTGCTCTAACCCTGATGTTGCAGCATTCCTCTAACTTCCAGGGCCTGCTTTGGCCCAAGGACCACACATCCCTAATCCTACTCTTCTTAACTTTCCTCATTCCAGGCAGAGGGCACTCCTGCCCCTGCCCCTGCCAGTCTCCAAACACACACACACACAAACACACGTGTACACACTCGAGGGCACAGGCCAGCATTTTTCTGTTCCTCCCATGTTTGTCAGGAAAGAGGCCTCCATCCAAGCTCCATGCCTGCACTGGCAGCTCTCCCTTCAGCCTCTCTCCCACGCCCCATCCCAGACCTTGCCAGAGACTCAACATCTTCCCCTTTCAGACTGTATCTTCCCAGGAGCCAGAGAGTCTCTGAGAGTTCAACAGCGATAGAGGTTGGGGACAGGAAGGGATCCTTCAGACATACTTAAGTGGGAGACTCTCAGATTCCCACCTGCCCAGCTCATGGGAAATCACGGGCTCTGTGGAAACGGAGAGTTCTTAGAGCAGGAAGGGACCACTTACACGGCAGCTCCATCACTGTCATTATAGTTTTACAACCTGTTAAGGGTTGTTATATGCCAAGCACTTTACAGCCAGGAACTCAGTCAATCCTCACAATAACCCTACAAGGCAAATACTATTAATGTCTCCATTTTACAAAGGAAGAAACTGAGGCACAGAAAGGTTTTGCCCTAAGTCCTACATGTAGAGAGCGCCACAGGTGGGATTTAAACCAGGCTTGGATGTCCCAGGTGGTGGCTTGCTATAGGAACCCCCTTCACCTTGGTCCCCTGGGGTCCTGCAGCCTCTTCCTGCCCAGTCAGTGCAGAAAAGGTGAGAACCTCATTGATGGTCACAGCTCCTCCTGAGAAGCCCAGCTTCCCTGCCCCTGCATTAGAAATGACAGACAGACCCCACCACAGTTCCCCCATGCAGGACACATCCCCACGCCCCTGTGACTCCTTCCTTCACATACAGTGCACATGGCCATACACAACTCCAGCTTCCCACCACACAACTCGGCTGCACGTCTGCACACACAGCACACACCAGACATGCTGCCACACTCCCCCAGGAGGTCTAAGTCCTGCTATCTCAGTTTGGAGTACAGGCAGCGGAGTCCTCCTACTTTACAGGTGCCGAAGGGCCCCCAGCAGGATAAACCCAGCTCATCACCAAGCCTTGAGTCAACTCTCTGGATGGGAACTTACCAGAACAATATTTTTACATTAAAACAAATGCAAAAATATTACAGAGAGGAATGCAAAATCCACATGAATTTTGAAGATTAAACAATGAGACTTCAAAGAATCTTCGTGTGTGTGTGCCTGTGCGCACACCCACATGTGCCTGTGGGAGGGTGAGCGTGGGACTAGCTGTACTTCCTCCACCCAGGTCCAGGGTGAGCTTTCACTCTTCCAAGCCCTTAGGAGTGCTGGGTGGAAAAGTCAGAACCACCCTAGGGAACATTTCATGGAAAATGTTCTGTCATAGTAAGAGCTGCACAAATGCTTCTCGTCTTCCAGCACACTGCACAGAGCCATGGATGTGCCACACACACAACACACATCTCACAACAGGCACCACATGCATGCATGCACCATCGTGTGATTGCTCCCACCACACAGTGGGCACACACCCTGGGCACACACGTGGAACCCCCGGGTTACCCTGGTACAGTCAGTCATGGCTATAGGTAGGTAGGTACCACACTTCTTGCACGCAGACAACACCACAATTCATTGGTCACACTCGACACACCTAGCACACACCACACACTAACTGCATACAACCCAGTACACACACATTGCCCACACTAATCTCTTACATACTGCCCACGACATACCCACCACACTCCTTCCCTCACATACACACTCACTCCCCCTGGGGAACCCCACCTGGGGCCCGCAACGCAAGCCTGGCGTGGGCAGAGCTGCCCTCTACCCACTCACCCTGGCACTGCCTGCCCCTCGGTCCCCACCCCACCCCCACAGTCCTCATCTGGACCGCGAAACCCCCGGGCCGGGGACTTCATTTGCTCCGGCGCTGGCACGAGGCGAATCCGCGAACCGAAGCTCCGCACAGGCAGAAGGCAGCGGCTGCAGCTCAAACCCCGGGCATCCCCGCTCCTCGCGCCGCAAGAGCAAAGAGGTGGGGAGGTGGTGTGGCCGGGCGGCCTCCAAGCCGGAGCTGGACTGCCGCTCCTGCCCAGGCAGGACCCGGCTGGACTAACAGCCGCTGGGGAACCCGGGGGAGGTGATAGTTCTGGAAGAGGCCGCAGGTGTCAGGAACCGGTGCTCTGGACCGGGACCCAGGAGCCCTGGACTCCAGCCCAGATTCCCTCACCTCTTCTACCTTCTCTAGGCCTCAGTTTCCCCCATTGTATTGGGGGCCTGGGGTGGGGTGGGGGGCCTAAGTGGTGATTCCAACTTTCCAGCTCTGACATTCTGCAATTCTGGAATGGTGGTGGGGAGGGAGGGATAAAAATAAATGCTATTTCTTGAGCACCTACTATGTGCCAGGCAGCATACTAGGTGTTTTAATACATTACCTCATTTAATCCTCATAGCAATTCCAGAAGTATTATTATCCCTATTTTACAGGAGGCAAAACCCAAGCACAGAGATGAAGTGACTTGTCCAAGGTCACACAGCTGGTAAGTGGCAGACCTGAGGTTTGAACTCAGACAGTCTGACTCCAGAGCTCAAGTACCCCTAAAGCATGGATTGGTGGCACTTTCTATACTGTACACTGCTCCCTGATTCTCA
This sequence comes from Globicephala melas, assembly GCF_963455315.2. Classification (NCBI taxonomy): domain Eukaryota; kingdom Metazoa; phylum Chordata; class Mammalia; order Artiodactyla; family Delphinidae; genus Globicephala; species Globicephala melas. The sequence goes on along the minus strand of NC_083321.1, from coordinate 50,629,920 downwards.
TAACAACCCCAGGATCTTGGTGTCACAAATCCATTTTACAGATTAAGAAACTGAGGTTCAGGGGGATTATTTTACCCCAGGACACCCAGCTAGCTGGACATCCTACTAAAGATGGGGGGTGGGGGTGGGAGTGATACTGGGATGGTATAATGAGACAGCGCCTGTCACATAATTGGTGCTCATCAATGTCAGCATTCCTCCTGTCACTCTTCTTCCTTCTCTTCTTTTATCTCCTAAGCTCTCTTATGGACAGTGGCCTCTAATTCCCTCATCTCTGAAACCTCCCCTGACCAGTAGCCCTCAGACAAGCCAGCCCCTCCTCTTGGCTACCGCTGCAGCTTTTAATCAACAGTTGTTGAGTTCCTGTTCTGTGGCAGGTTCTGTGCTAGGACTGCAGATCCAAGTCAATAGGACAGTCCAGATAGCGCTGGCCTCATGGAGTTTATAATCTGGTGGAGGCCCCAGATGTTAAATAAATAGTCACATAAATTAATACAGAATTACACATTGTGGTAAGTGCTAAGAAGGAAAAGTGAAGGGTTAGAGGAGAGATTATAATGGGGGTGGGAGGGGGAAGGAATCTAGTCTAAATTGTAAGATTTGGGAGAATTCCCTGGCGGTCCAGTGGTTAGGACTCCATGCTTCCACTGCAGGGGGCACGGGTTCAATCCTCAGTCGAGGAACTAGGATCCCGCCTGCCGCGGGATATTCAGCCAAATAAATAAATAAATAGTAACATTTGGGAACATTTCCCAGAGGAAGTGCCCTTTAAGCTGAGACCAGAGTGAGGAGTTGGCCTCAGCCAGGTGACGGTGAGGGAGAAGAGAGTCCCAGGCCGGGGAAACTTAAAGAGGGTGAGACAGGAAAGGGCTTGGCATGTTCCGGGAAATGAAGCACAGCCAGAGTGGGAGGTGCCCCACGAGCCAGGAGGCATGGTGGGAGATGGGCCTGAAGGAGCGGCAGCAGCCAGCCCACACAGCCCAAAGTCAGGACCTTGGCTTTTGTCCAAAGAGCCGTGGGAGTCACAAAACATTTAGAGCAGTGGAGTGACATAAGCAAATATCTTTTTTTAAATTGGGGTATATGGGGCTTCCCTGGTGGCGCAGTGGTTGAGAGTCCGCCTGCCGATGCAGGGGACGCGGGTTCGTGCCCTGGTCCGGGAAGATCCCACATGCCGCGGAGCGGCTGGGCCCGTGAGCCATGGCCACTGAGCCTGCGCTTCCAGAGCCTGTGCTCCGCAACGGGAGAGGCCGCAACAGTGACAGGCTCGCGTACCGCAAAAAAAATAATAAATTAATAAAATAAAATAAAATAAAATTGGGGTATAGTTGACATATAATGTTATATCAGTTTCGGGTGTACAGCATAATGATTCGATATTTGAATATCAAATATCATTTTAATCAAACTCTCCAGCTGCTGGATGGAGAATAAGGAATGGGTAGGAGGGGCAAGGTAGCAGCAGGTGCCCAGCTAGGAGGCTGTTCTACAGTCTGGGAAAAGATGATGGCCGCTGGCCCAGGGAGGATGTGGGAGGTGGAGACTGGAGGACAGAGCCAGGGATATGTGGTGTCATGGGCTGTTGTCATACCCACTTCGCCTGAACCAAGGGGCCTTGAGGCCTTGGCTGGCTCAAGGGGAAATGGTTGCTGCCAGTCCTTTGAGGGGAGAAGTGTTTGCCTGTGACTCAACGGACTTGGGCCCCTAGAAACCCTCACCTAGGGAAGCTCTTCTCTCCCTTCATGGTAGCTCTTCCAAATCTTCCCTCTCCACAAGCTCTAACTCACTGACACCCCAGCCCCACCTGCTACCTGACTGACCAAGAAAATTCACTCACCAAAGGCTCACTGGTTCTCACCTGTGCTAGGTAGACATTAGGACTGAGGCCAGGCTCAGTGGAGGGGGCTCACGTAAGTTCCTGCCCCCGACCTCTCTGCTCAGCACCCCCCTCCCCAAGAGGTGGCTCTTCTTTTATCGGAGGTGAAGGCCCCAGCAGTGCCCAGAGCTGCTCTCTGCTTCTGCAGCCAGGTCCCCACGCCCTTGGGAGTCCTCGTCTCCACCCCTGCCAGCCTGTGAACATGCTCCAGTGTCTTCTTAAGCCTTGGAGCCCCCCTCTCCAGGCACTGCCCCCTCTCTTCCCTTCACTGCTGGTGGCCTCAGAAAAGTTGCCTCCTCTGCAGTCCTCAGCCCATTTATCTAGTCTCTGCTCCCAGAGCATCCCCAAAATGGCTCCTCTAAGGACCCAGTGACCTCCGTGCCCCTGAAGGACTGCCCAGGAAGTCACTCGATGGATACTGTCAAGAACTCCCTGTGTGGCCTCCATAGCACCCTTCTCCTCCTGCTTCCCAGACTCCTCTCAGGGCTCTGTCCCACCCTCATCTTCTCTGCACATTCTCCCTGGGGGAGGGCAATGGCTCTCCTTAAATTACCCCTGTGTGCTGGACACTCACAGTTCCCACCTCCAGCCCAGCTTTTCTCCTGCACCTCAGACCTATTGCTCCCTGGACTTCTCCCCTCTGAGGACTGAAGTGCCCTCTTCTCTACAGTAATCTCCCCCATGCCCTCATCTTCACGACAACACCGTCAGCCCCTGTCACCTTAGCCCAACACCTGCAACACTCAGACAACCAGCCTCTCCTTTCAGCTCCCATCGCAGCCTGTATTCAACAATCATTTATTGAATTCCTACTATGTGCCAGGATTAAGGAGGCTTTCTTAAACAAAAACATAAACAAGAAAAAAGAAAACATCATAAAGGAAAAAAAGTGATAAACTCAAGTATAATAAAAATTTAAAAGTTCTATTAATCCAAAATACTAAAAGGGACTTCCCTGGTGGTCCAGTGGCTAAGACGCCATGCTCCCAATGCAGGGGGCCCAGGTTCGATCCCTGGTCAGGGAACTAGATCCCACATGCATGCTGCAACTAAGAGTTCGCAAGCCGCAACTGAAAGATCCCACATGCCGCAATGAAGATCCTTCACGTGGCAACGAAGATCCCGCATGCCTCGACTAAGACCCTGTGCAGCCTAAATAGATAGATATTTAAAAACAAAAACCAAAATACTAAAAAAAAAGACCACAAACTGAGAGGAGGTATTACAACACGTTAACAGACAAGGATTATTATTCAGCATATATAAATAACTCCTATATACCAATAAGAAAAAAACCAAACAACCTAATAGAAAAATGAGCAAAAAACGTGAGTAGGCATTTCACAGAAGAGAAAGCAAGCACGGCCAATACACATACGAAAATATGTTCAACCTCACAATCAATCAGGGAAATTTCAAGTAAACCCACAAATTTCAAGTAAATACCATTTCACACACATCGGATTAGCAAAAATTAAAGAGTTTGATAACACCAACTTTGTTGAGGGTGTGGAGAGATGGGAACTTTTATGCACTGTGGGTAGGACTCGAAATTGAACATACCAAGTTGAAGAACAATTTGTCAATATCTAGTAGTTGAAGATGCACATCATCTGAAAGAGTTATTCCACCCCAACATAAATAACCCGGATAAACTTTAGCAGGTGTAGAAAAATGTACATCACAGCATTTTCTCTAAAGCAAAACATTGGGAACAATCTAAATACCCATCAATAAGAGAATGGAAAAATACATTTTCATTCAGGTGTTCCTTTCTATCTGAACGCTCACTCTCCCGATAATTGTTACAATGACTTTCAAAACTTTTTACTAGTAGAAAACCTGACATAACAAACCTGCAGGTGCTCCCCAGCACAAGTCTGGGTGAGAGGATGTGGGGTAAGCTGTGGTGATAACTCCTCTGTTCTCCCAATAGGATAGGCTCGCACCTCATGCTTGTGTTCCTTAAACTTATTTGGTACGTAATTGTTACCATCTTCCCCTCATTGTTAAGCAAAAATGTCTTCTAAGAAAGTGGGAAAACCTGAGCCTGAGAGGCTTAAGAAAGCCCACGCATTAGAAGAAAATGTGGAAGCAATAAAGCTCATTGAGAGGGCTGGACACGTGAAAGATGTAAGCTTGGCCAGGCACGTATCCTCCTCCATCACACACAGGAGCTGTGCTACATGTGAGAAAACAAACGAACAAACAAAAAGAGCCCATTCAGGGGACTTCCCCGGTGGCACAGTGCATAAGACTCCGAGCTCCCAATGCAGGGGGCCCGGGTTTGATCCCTAGTCAGGGAACTAGATCCCACGTGCATGCCGCAACTAAGGAGCCCACAAGCTGCAACTAAGGAGGCCACAAGCTGCAACTAAGACCTGGTGCAACCTAATAAATAAATATTAAAAAATATTTTTTAAAACAGAGCTCATTCAGTGTTAGATAATGAAGCAATCAGTGTTTTAAATGCTTTAGAGCTTTATGCAATGATGGAAACATCCTATATCGGCTGTCCAATGTGATATGATAGCCTTCAGCCGTATGTGTCTACTGAGCACTTGAAATGCGTCTAGTGCAACTGAGGACCTGAAATTTTTAACTTTAAATTCATTTACGTTTAAACTTAAATAGCCTCGTGTGGCTAGCAGATACCATATTGGACAACACAGCTTTATATTGTGCAGAAATCCTTGGTGATCATTAATAGTTTTAAAGAATTTCAATGATATTGGGGTGAAATTAGCGGAAGTTTTTGGATGAGCTGGCAACATATTATTATTTTTCCCAGATAAAATTCTGTAATATGAGCTTTTACTATCTACAGATTTACTATCAGGAATGGGTTATGTTAAGGGATGACTGTATAAGCATGTAATGGAATACTATACAACAGACAAAAATGAATGAACCAGAGCAGCACACGGACAAAGCTAAATCTCACAACTATAATGGAACTGAATAAAGAAGTATATGGGAGGATACACACAGTATGATACTATGAACATAACGTTTTAAAACATGCAAAATAATACTATACTTATGTATGAAGACATGAATGGGAATGACCAACCGGGTAAAGGTCAGCTTTGACGGGAAGGAGGAGGTGAGATTATAGGGGACACAGTAATAGACCCTGCTTCTCCCCTGACTCCCCAGCCCCCCACATGCTTTGCAAAGACAAAGGGTGATCAGGGCCAGCACAGAGAGGACGCACCTCCTCTCAGAAGCCTTCCCTGTCCCCCTCCCCATCAGACAGTGCCCAGGGCCTCCTCGGGGCTCCCAAGGCCCCAGTGTTGGCCTCTGATGCACCGGATCGCTCTGGCCTGATGTAGTCTCTCTCCACATCGCTCCCTCACCAGCAGAGGTGAGACACTGTTCCAGAACAGTGTCTGGAACACTGCCTACAAACACAGGCACTGTGTCTGTGGTTCACCAGCCCTGTTTTCTCCACACTTGGCACAGGGCTCTATAATAACTAAATGAGGGAATGAATATAGGTCTCTTTGGGGATTTAGAGTCATCATTATCATTCATCTCTTCTCTGACCCTCTCTATGTGCCCAAGCATGGTCAGGGCACCGGGGATACAAAGATGAATTGTCCACGGCTAGTGCCCTCAAGAAGTGTCTGGCTTGGAGAGGGGATAAGCCAGGATGTTGTGGGCAGAGGGATGCAGTGATGTGCACTGAGGCATAGGAACCCAGAGGGGCCCCTGGCCCAGCCTGGAGACATGGGTACAGGGGAAGTCAGGGTACAAGTCCTAAGCTGGTGTTTAAGAACAACTAGGGTCATCTGGGTGAAATCAGGGGAGGGGGCAGCATGAAAAGACCTGGAAGTGAGAGAGAACGTGGCAAATTCTGGGAACCTTATGTGTCTCAGTTCAGTTGGAGAGTCCAGTGGAAGGGAGGAGTGGGACAGACAAGGCTGAAGAGGCGGGAGGGACCAGGTCTTGCAGGGCCTTGAATGTCAGGCTGGGAAGCTTAGTTTATCCTCAGGGCGATGGGAGCCATGGAAGGGTATACGCAGGGGAGAGGCATAATCAGAGTAATGTCTTAGAAAGTTTGCTCGTCCCAGCTGCTGTGCGGACAGGCAGAAGAGGAGGCAGGGGACCAGTAAGGGCCAGTAGTCCAGGCAGGTGGCCAAGCTGGCAGGGATGGAGGAGGGGTGATAAGTGAGGAACTGATTAGAAGGGGGATTGTGGGGACTTTTTAGGAAGTAGAATCAGCAGGATTTAGGCAGATTAGATGTGAATGTGAGGGAGACAGAGGGTTATCTTGGTTTGGGTTCGCCCAGAAGCCAACAGCAGGGCAAGGAATCAAGTGCAAGTAGTTAATTTCTGAGATGATCCTGAAAGCATCACTAAGGGCCTGGGGAAGTAAGACAGGGAAAGAAAGGAAGCCAATTCAGGGTGGTTGTATGTTCAGGCCACTCAAGGTGGCTGTTCTCTTGCTGTCTTTACATCCCCTGCCCGACCAGTGCCTGCTTCACCTACACCCTACTCACATAACTGATCTTCCTACCTACTTGCCCCAGGCCCCAGCTGGTAATTGTTCTTATCAAAGGGGCAGTGAGGGGTGTGCCCCTCTGTTAGTTTCCCTGGTAACCAATGAGCCAACCTGATGTCAATCCCCTTCTACCCCCTGGGAGTGAAGACCGCTGCCATGTCCTGCTCCACGGTTGCTCCAGGACCTTGCTTCAGACGTGTAAGCTCCCCCATCCATTAAACCATTGATGTCTTTGTCGCTGACTCCCGGCTCTTTCTTCGGTCTTGAAGCTGGGCAAGCACAGGCCTTTGTAGGCCTGTGAGGTACAGCCCAACAGTGGTCAATCAACAGATTATCCCTGGGGGTCAATCCCATTGGGAACCTCTAGGAGGCAGCACAGAACATGCCTCAGAGATTTCCCACATGAGTGACAAGGAATCTGGAGCATTTATCTATCAACTCTAGTTGTCACTGGTTAAAAGCTGGTCCCCAAATTTTCTGGCCCTTCTGGCCAACTGTGCTCCCAACGGCCAGAGAAAGCTCCCAGGCAGAGTCCCAGGTACCGTCAGTGAGAAGGTGTCGGGGCATAGGGAATAGTGAGCGCTGAGGGTCATGATCAGGAACCTGCTCCAACATCTGCTACAGGGGAAGAGGAGGCCCATTTGCTCCCAACAGGCTGAGCCCTGGTTCTCCAAGGTGGGCAGAGGAGAGGAATCTGTGTTGAAGTTGGGGAGTGGGGGTTGTCTTGATGGCCCTGACTTCTCCCCAGCGTCCTCTCCCCAGTCCTCAGCCTTCTTGCCTGGTCCATCCACTGCCCCCAGATGGTATGCAGAGCCTCATCTGATTTCCGTGGAGACTGTGCTCCAGCCCCTGGAAACGCCTACTCCGATTAGCTTTGCCAAGTGGTTTGATCATTGCACCCACGTCAAGTCAGAGAAAATTGGTGGCTCTTTATTAAAATAATATCCCATCACCAGGGGTTGAGAGCAGGCTGGAGACACAGATTTGGGGAACTTACCAACTTAATGTTCGTTTTTCTAGGCCATAGGGCAGTGAGTTTGCTTAATGGAAGAGAGAAGATAGAGAAGAGGGTTTGGGCTGGAGCCATCAGTTAAAGGAGGGAAGAAGAGATGCCCAGGGACAAGACTGAAGAGAAGCAGCCAGAGCAGTAAGATGTGCGGCAGAGCAGTGTGGTGTCACTGAGGGCGAGGGAAGACAGGCTTGGGAGAAGGAAGGAGAGGGCTGCAGGCTCAGAGCTGGGCCCAGGAGCCAGGCGCCATCTACCGGGCTCCAGGAGAGGTCAAAGAGCCCTGCATTAGAGTGTGTCAGGAAGAACACTTGCTTCCTCCTCTTCCTCTCCCTCCTCCTCCCCCCTCTCCCAGCCTCTGCCTGTGGCCTCAGAAGCCTTAGCAGCTGGCAGACGTCCAGTGAGACCCAGAGTTGACGAGCTATGTCTGACATTTCCGAAGACTTCTGAGACTTCCCTTGCTCCTGTCAGCCCCCAGCCTTGATGTACCGGCAGCCTCCTCTCCAGACCAGTGCTTCTCTTTTAGCCCCAACCATGGTCCCAAGACCCCCCCAACCCCTTTCCTGAGGTCCAGGAGCCCCATGCCGCACCTGTTTCCTCTGTCAGTCCAGCATCCGTGGGCAGCTTATGTCCTGAAAAGGGCCACCACTTCCGGAAGTTCCCCCTTTCACATTCCTACCACATTCCAGCTGCCCAACCAAGTATTAACCCACAAATTCATAACCCAGGAATTTTAGCCCTGGCAGCTGCTCCTCAGGGCTTTGAATTCCTCCCCTGCCTCCATGTACATTGATGGGAGATGGGGGTGAGTCATTGCCCCTTTCCGGGTCTTAGTTTCCTCAGCTACAAAATCGGGTCGACAATCCTTGCTCTGCCTCCTCCCATGGCTGGCTCTGAGGGTTCACACTTTGTAAATTTTGCTAGTTGTACGTGCTGTTCCCCCTCTTGGAATGCTGTTCCTTTCCTTTCTTCTTTGTGAGTCCTGATCACCCTTCCAAGCTCTACTAATAAAACATGCTACCATTTTTTTCATGTGTGCTATGAGCCAGCATTGTGCTAAGGGCTTTACATATGTTATCATGCTTCATTTGTACATGGAGTCTGAACAGATACTCTGATTATTCCCATTTTACAGATGAGGAAACAGGCTCAGAGAGACTATATGACTTGCTTTAGGTTACACAGCTAGGAAATGTTGGTCAGAACTAGAACTCAGGACTTCTGAGGTAAGACTGAGGCCTTTCTCATTTCAGTCTGGCTCCTTCCTATCAGGCCCACCAGATCTGCCCCTGATTCAGAAGTTAGCTTGTGTTAAAAGGAACACAGTGCATGTAGTAAAGAGGCGATAGTCCACAGAGGTCTGCTGGAGCCTCATTGGCCTCTGCAACACTGCCTGCTGCAGGGGGTCGGAGAGGGTAACAAAATCAATACGAGGAGCAAGAAGCCAAATTACATGAGAGTTGAACCCTGAGATCAGGGGGGAAATCTTTCACTGGGTACCAACAGGTCCCTGTCCCTTTACTTTATTTATTTATTTTTATTTTTTTTTGCGGTACGCGGGCCTCTCACTGTTGTGGCCTCTCCCGTTGCGGAGCACAGGCTCCGGACGCGCAGGCTCAGCGGCCATGGCTCACGGGCCCAGCCGCTCCACAGCATGTGGGATCTTCCCGGACCGGGGCACGAACCCGTGTCCCCTGCATCGGCAGGCGGACTCTCAACCACTGCGCCACAAGGGAAGCCCCCCTGTCCCTTTTAAATCAGACTAGTTGAATCTGAGGTACAGTCAGACATTCTTGTTTTGTTAAACAGTTTAAACCCCATAATGAAGAAAGAATTGATGTTTTCATTCATTTCAGCTCTTTAAAAATCAACAAATCAATATCCAAAGATTGGAAATGACCTAAATGTTATTCATAGGGAACTGGTTAAATAAATTATGGCTGTGAACAGAACTAGTAAGCTTTTTGTGTATTGGTGTGAAAAGACTTTCAGGAAATCTGCAGAAGAAAGCTAGAAATATATGTACAAGTATGTAGCCTTTTGTGTATAGAGAAAGAAAAAAGAGCACACGGCTTTTAGGGCTTGTATATGCATAGTTATTTGGAAAGATGAAGAAACCATGAATGGTGGTTGTTTAATAGAGTTAATGAGAGAGAGACTCTTCACTGTTTACCTTTCAATATTTGTTTTGTTTGAACTGAGTGAATGCATTCTTTAGTTGAAAATTAAATAAAGAAACATATCACTTTCTTAAATCAAGATGTCACATTTAATAAAGTTGCTGCAGGGACTTCCCTGGTGGCGCAGTGGTTAAGAATCTGCCTGCCAATGCAGGGGACACAGGTTCGATCCGTGGTCCGGGAAGATCCCACATGCTGCGGAGCAACTAAGCCGGTGCGCCACAACTACCGAGCCTGCCCTCTAGAGCCCGCGACACAACTACTGATCCCACGCACCGCAATGAAGCCCATGCCTTCTAGGGCCCGTGCTCCGCAACAAGAGAAGCCACTGCAATGAGAAGCCCATGCACTGCAATGGAGACCCAATGCAGCCAAAAAATAAATAAATAAATTTTAGAAAAAGAAAAAAATTAAAAACAAAACAAACAAACCCACAAAGGAGTGTGCTAAGAAAGCATTCTTGAAAAAAAAAGTTGCTGCAAATGAAGGGGTTTGACAGAAAGATAGATCAATGGAACAGGATAGAAAGCCCAGAGATAAACCCACACACATATGGTCACCTTATCTTTGATAAAGGAGGCAGGAATGTACAGTGGAGAAAGGACAGCCTCTTCAATAAGTGGTGCTGGGAAAACTGGACAGGTACATGTAAAAGTATGAGATTAGATCACTCCCTAACACCATACACAAAAATAAGCTCAAAATGGATTAAAGACCTAAATGTAAGGCCAGAAACTATCAAACTCTTCGAGGAAAACATAGGCAGGACACTCTATGACATAAATCACAGCAAGATCCTTTTTGACCCACCTCCTAGAGAAATGGAAATAAAAACAAAAATAAACAAATGGGACCTAATGAAACTTCAAAGCTTTTGCACAGCAAAGGAAACCATAAACAAGACCAAAAGACAACCCTCAGAATGGGAGAAAATATTTGCAAATGAAGCAACTGACAAAGGATTAATCTCCAAAATTTATAAGCAGCTCATGCAGCTTAATAACAATAAAACAAACAACCCAATCCAAAAATGGGCAGAAGACCTAAATAGACATTTCTCCAAAGAAGATATACAGATTGCCAACAAACACATGAAAGAATGCTCAACTTCATTAATCATTAGAGAAATGCAAATCAAAACTACAATGAGATATCATCTCACACCAGTCAGAATGGCCATCATCAAAAAATCTAGAAACAATAAATGCTGGAGAGGGTGTGGAGAAAACAGAACCCTCTTGCACTGTTGGTGGGAATGTAACTTGATACAGCCACTGTGGAGAACAGTATGGAGGTTCCTTAAAAAACTACAAATAGAACTACCATATGACCCAGCAATCCCACTACTGGGCATATACCCTGAGAAAACCATAATTCAAAAAGAGTCATGTACCAAAATTTTCATTGCAGCTCTATTTACAATAGCCCGGAGATGGAAACAACCTAAGCGTCCATCATCGAATGAATGGATAAAGATGTGGCACATATATACAATGGAATATTACTCAGCCATAGAAAGAAACGAAAGTGAGCTATTTGTAATGAGGTGGATAGACCTAGAGTCTGTCATACAGAGAGAAGTAAGTCAGAAAGAGAGAGACAAATACCGTATGCTAACACATATATATGGAATTTAAGAAAATAAAAATGTCGTGAAGAACCTAGGGGTAAGACAGGAATAAAGACACAGACCTACTAGAGAACGGACTTGAGGATATGGGGAGGGGGAAGGGTAAGCTGTGACAAAGCGAGAGAGAGGCATGGACATATATACACTACCAAACGTAAGGTAGATAGCTAGTGGGAAGCAGCCGCATAGCACAGGGAGATCAGCTCGGTGCTTTGTGATCGCCTGGAGGGGTGGGATAGGGAGGGTGGGAGGGAGGGAGATGCAAGAGGGAAGAGATATGGGAACATATGTATATATATAACTGATTCATTTTGTTGTAAAGCAGAAACTAACACACCATTGTAAAGCAATTATACTCCAATAAAGATGTTAAAAAAAAAGAAGGGGTTTGATAGTGTCTCATTATTAAGAAAAATTGAAAAATTTTATAAACAAAATTTTATATAGGGATTTACCATTTTTCTAAGTAGTTTTGCATAAATTAACATATTAATCTTCTTAAGACTTACTTAGATGACTACTCTCATTTCTTAGAGGAGGAAACTGAGGCTCAGAGAAGGCAATGGTCTTGTCCAATGTCACCCAATCTGTAAGGAAAGGAACTGGAACTGGAGCCCCGGGGCCTGATAACAGGAACCACAGAAAATGCAGAACAAAGCCACACCTTTGCTTCTCAGAGTGCTGGTGACTCATAAAAAGGGGGATAAAATAATTCTGTCCTCTTGAGTGGTTTGAAGATTAACTGAGGTAACGTATGTAAAACTCTTAGCACTGTGCCTATCACAGAGCAAATAATCAAAAACTTTCTTTAACTGTTGTTTTATTTAAATTTTATTTAAATAACAGAAGAGGATGTTCCAATTCAGTTGGCATTTCTTGAAATGCCATGAAATGTTCATGAAATATGAACACCCCATATTTCAGCCATACGAACTACGAAGGGGAGAAGCATCAGAGAACTGAAGGAGGTCTAGGAAGTGATCTTTGCCCTAACGATGCTTATGGACTTATTGGTGAGACAAAGTTTAAGTAGACTCACATAACTTTTCTGTAGTTATTATTGTCAGCGTTCAGGTAATTTTTTCCATACTAAGCCTCATTGTAAAATTAAAAAGGAATTGTCTAATTTTATGTGCAGTGCTTTTAAATGACAAATGACAGAGTTTGCAGGGAGAACTAAATGTTTTTTTCAGAATATTTTATTCTATTTTAGATAATATTGTGCACAACGTTTATACTCTCAACCACCCTCCACCATAACTGAGGTCCTGGGTACATATCTAGTCCCCTAATCATCCTGCATTAGTGAGGGTTTTGGCATTAATGGCGCCAAAATGGCAGTGTTGTCGTGTGTTCTCTGCTTTATCTAATGTTTATTGTATTGACATACACGATGCTCACCTTGGCTTCTGGCAATTCCCAGATTAGAAAAATACTAACAGAGTAATGCTGTACTTATTGAAAACCGTCATATAAAAAAAAACAACGGAATTGTTTTTTCCAGTTAATTTTTTTCCCCAAAGTTTGAGAATAAGGGGATTAATTTGCATCTCAGAGGAGAAAGCCCTTATTTCCTGGAGAGAGAAGTGTGAGGAGGGCCGCAAATGTCCTTACTCACCAGGGAGCTTGGTTCATGTGGAAACACTTCCATTTGCCACCACTTGAAGATGTGACTGGCAGAAGCTCTTAGATGTTGCCACTCTCAGAAGTGGCCAAGAAAGGCCAGAAGAACAAAAGGTAGGATAACAAGAGGGCAAGATCAGGAGGGTTTGTGTCCACCTTGAGCTGCTTATGCAGGTTGGAAGGGAGGCATTTCATTGGAATCCTGCTGCCTCTTTCAGTAACCGAACTGACAAGAAAGAGAACCCTTCCAAAGGATTTGGCACTTCTGGGTTTAGGGAAGCAATCCACAGTGTTCACCTTTTCTCCAGGTGGCTTATGGACTGATGGTGTATGTCCAGGATTTAGAAAACAGCAGGAGACAAAGGGTTCCAAGCAGTAATGTCTAGTGTATAAACAACTACACTGGTCAAACCTGTATACAAGATGTGCAGGAGAGGAGAAAGCAAAGCACAAGCCAAGATTACCTATGAGGGAAGTGATGAAAAGAGTCTCTCAGAAGAAAGATCGGACAATCCTCCATCTATAGAATGGACATAGGGACAACATCCCTCTGTGAAAAAACACCAATAAAATAAAAACCTGGATCTCCTTACGTGATCACTGCTCTTCCTGGATTTTAACCAGCATTTTTCTTGTTCCTCAGGCTTTAAATAGGGAGTTCAGCATGGAGCCCCGCACTGGAATAGAAAACTCACCAGTTTGCTGACCCTGGTTCATAGACCCTGGAGAATGTTTGATACAGGAATACTACTAGCCAAAGAAAAGAGAAATGGCATTGATGTGAAAGAGGCAGGTGCCACATGGTTTTCATTTGCCTTGAGCAAACTGGATGCAAATGAAAAGAAATGAAGACTAGGTACTGTGATAGCAATGCCCACTTCAATGAAAACCGCCACCTCACTGACATAGGTGCTGGTACAAGGTGTTTGGAGGACGAGGAATCTGTCATATAGATAATGGTTGATGACATTGACATTGCAGAAGGTTGGCCTAAGCTTCTGTCCTGTGTGGGCAGTGGCTCCAGCAGATCCCATCTCATACATGCACACACACACACCACACACACACATGCTTGCACAAACCCAAACCTCAACACCGAACACATCTGATGAGATGTGGTGCTTTATACAATCATGGATTATAAATAGCTACAAAGCAGTCACAGGCCATTAATGTCAACACATAGTATTTAGGAGACGATAATGAAGAGAAAGAAAGTCAGCTGAGTCACGCACCCAACACAGGAGATGATGTTCTTTGATACAAAAGTCAACGTCAACAGCAACAGAAATCCATGAAACATTTGCTGAAGAGGAAACATAGCATTCGGGTGTAAAGGTAAGAACTTAGGCCAGTTAGAGTGATTAGGGCCAGGTTCCCCACCATGGTGACAACTTGTTAACCCAGAAATGGTGAGTTCAGGCCCTAAGAAGTAGTTTCCGCCAGGCATTCCCATATGGGGAGACATGTGCAAAGAAAATGCACCTCCCTTTCAAACTATAAAAGATGGGATGATTCTCATGAGTACCATACACACTAAGTGGTCTGCTAGGGCTGCTGTAACAGAGTACCACAGACTGGGTGGCTTAAACAACAGAAATTAATTTTCTTACCGTTCTGGAGGCTAGAAGTCCAAGATCCAGGTGACAGCAGGACTGGTTCCTTCTGAGGGCCTCTCCCCTTGGCTTGTAGATGGCCATCTTCTCCCTGTGCCTTCATACCACCTTCCCTCTGTTGTGTCTGTATCCAAATAGCCTCTTCTTGTAAGGACACCAGTCCTACTAGATTAGGGCCCACCCCAGTGACCTCATTTTAACTTAATTGCCTCTTTAAAGATCCTTTCTCCAAAAAGGTTACATTCTGAGGTACTGGGTGTTAGGACTTCAGCATCTTTTGGGGGAGGGATTCAGCATAGAAGAGTGGAGAAAAGCAAAATGTAGTCCAGTCTCTTCTCTGTTTCTGATTTCCTCCCCGTTTCCCTTCGAGACAAATGGCTTCTGATCATTTGGAGATTTGGGACTTACACCTTTGTAGCAGTGTGTAGAGATGGGACCCTGGCTTCTACTTCCATTCCTATATTTACTCCTCTGCCATTTTTTCCCCGTATTTTGTTTTGTTTTGTTGTTGGTTGGTTGGTTTTTGTTGTTGTTGTTGTGGCAGGTATCCTGCTGGCTCTTCCTTCAAAATACATCTGGCATCCGTCCGTTTCTCACCACCTCCATTGCCTCCACCTGGTCCTAATCTTCATGATCTCTCGCCTGGATTTCTTCACTGGCTCCTTCCTGCTCTGGCTGCTCCCATCCTCAGCCCACTGTGGTTTATTCACCACACTGAAGCCAGATTCAGCCTTCTAAAATGTAAGGCACGCTGTATCTCTGCAATGGCTTTCCATCTCACTCACTGTCCTACAAGATTCCACCGACCTCTGGCCTCCACTTCTTCCGTCTTCACCCCGGGCACCAGCCTCCTTCCTCTGGAAGCCAGAACTTTGCACTTACTGGTCCCTCCGGCTGGAAGGCTCTCCTTCAAGTCTGTTCAAATGCCCTCTTTTTAGCCTCTCCTGAGGCTTCACCTGACCACCCTACTTAAAAATCAGGGTTTCTGGGCTTCCCGGGTGGCGCAGTGGTTGAGAGTCCGCCTGCTGATGCAGGGGACGCAGATTCGTGCCGCGGAGCGGCTGGGCCCGTGAGCCATGGCCGCTGAGCCTGCGCGTCCGGAGCCTGTGCTCCGCAGCGGGAGAGGCCATGGCAGTGAGAGGCCCGCTTACCACACACACACACAAAAAAAACAAAAACAAAAATCAGGGTTTCCCTGGTGGCGCAGTGGTTGAGAGTCCGCCTGCCGATGCAGGGGACACGGGTTCGTGCTCCGATCCGGGAGGATCCCACGTGCCGCGGAGCGGCTGGGCCCGTGAGCCATGGCTGCTGCGCCTGCGCATCCGGAGCCTGTGCTCCGCAGCGGGAGAGGCCACGGCAGTGAGAGGCCCGTGTACCGCAAAAAAAACCCCACAAAAATAAATAAAAATAAATTTAAAAAAAATCACATCCTCCTTCTCCTCCTAATCCCTCTTCCCTCTCTGCTGTTTTCCCCACAGCACTTGTCACCTCCTAACACAGCACGGAATTTACACTTTATGATATCTGTTCGTTTTTGTCTCTCTCACCCTACTAGGCTATAAGCTCCAAGGGAAGGATCTTTCTTTTTCATTTACTGATGATTTCCAAATACCTACAACAATGCCTACAACATAGTAGGCTCTTGGTAAATATTTGTTGAATAAATAACGAATGAATCAATAATAATAAGGTTCCTGCCTCAAAGGGCCCTTGTGAAACTTACACGAAATAATTAATTTGGCTTGCTTTGCAAAGGAAAGGAATTATATAATGAGTACCCACTGGTACTAGATGTTCTGCAAAACAGTTACATGGTTTATCTTGTTTATTCCTCACTATGAATCTCATTCATTCATTCAGTGAGTAATTGTTGTGCACCTACTATGCACTAGGCACCGTTCTCGGCACTGGGGTAAAGCAGTGACAAAACTAGACAAAAACCCCTGTCCTCTGAGAGCTTTCAAGAAGAGACAGACAATACAAATAAAACATAAGGGATTTCCCTGGTGGCGCAGTGGTTGAGTCCGCCTGCCAATGCAGGGGACACAGGTTCGATCCCTGGTCTGGGAGCAACTAAGCCCATGCGCCACAACTACTGAGCCTGCGTGCCACAACTACTGAAGCTTGTGCGCCTAGAGCCTGTGCTCCGCAGTAAAAGAAGCCACCGCAATGAGAAGCCCGCACACCACAACGAAGAGTAGCCCCCGCTCACTGCAACTAGAGAAAGCCCACGTGCAGCAACGAAGACCCAATGCAGCCAAAAAATAAATAAATAAATAAACAAACAAGCAAATAGAATGTAAAGTGTATGTGATTATCCCTCTTTTTTATGACGAGGAAACTGAGGTGCCCAAGGTCATCTGATTAATGAGTGGCAGAGCCAAGATTCAAATGTAAGTCTTCAAGGTTTATGTGCTCTGTACCTCGTGGACGAAGGCATCCGGGTTTAGGTGGCGTGAAAGCTTGTGGACAAGGCGTGTGGGTCTGGGGTGAGGATGCGGGGTGGTGTCTGGAGGGCTGGCTGAGACTCCCCCCCTTAATTTTTGCTTCCCACTCTATCCCAAGGGCCTCCCCTTCCTCATGATTGAGAGTCAAATGCATTTTACTTACTGCCATGCTGGTGGGATCCAAATCACAGGCATCTCGTGGATGGTGGGTAAACTCTTACTTCTTCCCAGGTGGTGTCACAGGGGACTCTGGGAGGAGCAGCTGAGCTCAGTCACACCTCCCAGGGGATGGAGTCCTGTTGTAGAGGCTGCCATTCGAGGAGGCAAGGACTTCTGGGGGCATACAGAGGGCAGAGCTTCTGGTAGGGGTGGAGGCCCTGGACTGGGGCAGGGTAGCCCTGGAGGGGGGTTAGGTAGGGAGCTGGGGGTGCCAACCTGGAGAAGAGCCAACTCGGGGTCATGGTGACACCTTCCCGTGGCTGCCCTGGGCTGAGGGCAGGTGTGCCGTGTGCCCCTAAGGCCAAGCTGGGGAGACAGGGCTCCTGTGAGGAGGGCTCTCCCACAGGGACAGGGGTTGTCTAGGAGGGAGTGATCTCTCCATTTCTGGATGTGGGGGGAAGATGCAAGTGATGCCAGGGTGTTAGGGAGGTACAGAGAGGACCCTTGTTGGCGGGATAAACCCTTTCAGAGACCCCAGCTTCAGAGAAGGGAGAAGATTCTGACTTCCCTTCAGAAGAGCTCCCAGACCAGATGGAGAGGCTGGTCCTCAAGGCCTAGAGCCCAGCCCCAGATCTGCAAGTCCTTTGGGAGGGCCTCTCTAGCCCCACTCCCCAGCACTCAGCTGTGTCCTCAGACCCAGGGTTTGGGTGTCTTCCTGACAGCCAGTGAAGGTGGGGGACACCATCTGGGGCCTCTGGAAGGTAAGCAGGAGGTTAAAGTAATACCTATGGCCAGAGGACATCATAGAGCTGTCCTTGGGGACCACTCCTGGCAGAACAAATGAGGGTCAAGTCAGTGCCTTTGAAACCCCAAGCTGGGACATTGGGCCTCAGAGGGTCAGCATCCTGAGGATGGAGCAGCTGTATCTGCCCCTCAGTCTTGCCCTCACCAAACCAGCAGTCCGACACATGCTCCTCTGAGGGAATAAAATACCCCACAGTGCTGGTGCAGAGTGCATGGATCATCAGCTAGGGGCTCTAGGGCGCTAGATGGGGAGTCCTTGCAAGCCCACAGGGGCAGGTTGGCTGGAATGGAGATCTGAAACGTCACCTGCTCTCACCCAGGAAGAGGCAGCAACCTCTTTTCAATGCTGATCAGCCCCCACCATCAGGAACACACCTGTAGCCAACAAGGTCGGGCTTATCACTTGCTGCAGCAAAGACTTCCCATCAGGGGATTCCCTGGGGTGTCTCCAAAGGGAGGAGTTAAGGAAGGGGTGCTTATAGGGTTGTGGGGCTGGAGTGAGTCAAAGGATGGTCTCTGGCAGAGATTGGTCAGGATTTGCAAAGCAGGAAGTTGCTGGAAGAGTCAGAGATCTTATGTTGAGAACACAGGAGCCCTCGTGGAGAATTACTATTAAATCAGTTTGCCTGTGGTTTTCTCTTGGAACATGTGGGTCTAAATACATGGGTGTTTTCAAGTGTGAGCTTAGTCTGAGATGGACATCACGGCTTGGTCAGGCACTGTTAACTGTTTTGTAAATCAGGTATGTTTTGCAAATTGTGTTCCCAGTTTCAATTCTCAGTCCTACCCCTATCTCACACTCTCCAACAACCTGGCTGCCAGCAGGATCATTTTCTTCTCATCACTCCACGGGAGAGAGTCTGGACCCCAGCCCCCATTCCTGCCTCTGCTGCCAGCTCTGGGCAGCAGGGGGCAGCAGGGCAGCATCCATGAACCCAGGACCCACAGTAGCCTAAGCACAGCCCGGCAAGGGAGCTGAGCCAGCACTCAGATTGAAGGGATATGTCTGAAGCTCTGAACTGCCCCTTTTGATTTCCTTTGTTCCCAGGAATTCTGGGGACAGGGGACAAAAGGGTGAGGGAAATGGGAAGTAAGGAGGGAGGGAAACTGAAGGAAAGGGAGGAAGAATGGCGAGGGAGAGAAGGAAAGGGGGTCTACAGAGCTGGCAGCTGGATCCCCTCCCCACTCCAATCTCTTCCTGTCATCCCCAACCCTGTCTACTTCTATCTCCTGGTTTTAGTCTGACTCCATGGGAGCCCCTCCTGGTCCCTCTCTTTCTCCCACAGTCTAGGCACCCACCTGTGGCCCTTCTGTCTCCAGGTATCTATGTGGTACCTGCCGGGACATCCCCTACCCCTCAGACTTCTCCCTCACACACAGATGTGACCACTGTGTGTGACATAAACACAGACATAAACACACACACACACTACCACAGGCTGGGTGACGACTTTTAATTTCCTCCCCCACATTTTGCAATTGCTTTGGTCACAAAGGCTGGTCTGACAGTTTAATCCCACAGTGAGGTAGGACTTTTCATGTGGCTGCTGATTTGGAATTTGGCTCCAGGACATAAATCTGAGGACACAGAGGGGTAAAATACCCACCTACTAAAGTAACCTGAAAACAATTGGGGTTAGATACCTTCTCTGAGTTTATTAGCCCAGCTCTCTACCACCCTTCACTCTTTTTAAACAATTATTATTTATTTAGGCGCACCAGGTCTTAGTTGTGGCAGGTGGGCTCCTTAGTTGCAGCTCACTGTCTCCTTAGTTGTGGCAGGTGGGCTCCTTAAGTTGAGGCATGCATGTGGGATCTAGTTCCCTGACCAGGGATCGAACCTGGGCCCCCTGCATTGGGAGCACAGAGTCTTATCCACTGTGCCACCAGGGAAGTCCCCCACCCATCACTCTTGACTCTACAAGCAGAACACCTGACATCTCTGCAGCTGTGAGTTCACAACCTAGTGGGAGGGGGGAGGGGGCCGGACAAGGGCTTTCCCACTCCCAAGCCAGGTGAGGGAAGCTCTAGGAAAATCACTCAGGGAGGAAAGATGGGTCACACTCAAATCGGTGACTTTGGGATTGTTTAATGAAGAGACTTTTACAAAAGTGTGGTCTGGTGTTTGGGGGATTCCATGCAGAGGGGCACTGATGACAGGTTGTCAGGATCAGAGAAGCAAGGACAGCAAGAGGGGGCTGTGGCAGTTCTGGGGATGATCCACTGGTCCCTTTCCTCCTCACCTTGCCCCACATCCAGAGGAGAGGGGCACGCAAAGGAGAGGGAGCAGGGTCCTCCCAGCACAGGGGAAGAGGAGGAGGGAGCAGTAAATTAAGTAGGCGATTGGAATTTTAAACTGGACTGAACTTCAGTTGTTATCCAAAAGTGACTCAAAGTTGTGGAGTTTACCAAATATGCAGTTGTGGATGGAAAAGGGACATTAGACGTCATCAAGCAGAGAGAGTCGATGGGAGAAAAATAAAACAGTTGCACATTTGTGCCTTACTGCATGCTCACCGTTCAGTAAACTGGAAAAGGAGGTACTATCAGTTCCGTTTTACAGATGAAGAAACTGAGTTTGCAATCACAGGGCTAGTGGTGGCTAAACTGGGCCAGAACCCTGATCTTCCTGCCTCAGCTTCCCTGTGTCCCCAGACCTCCTCCTTTCCCTGAAGCTGCTACTTGGTGACTCTGAGTTCAGCACACACTAAAGTCACAGTTGGTACAAACAGGACTGAATCGGGAGCTCCAAGGTCAGAACCCAAGGTACACCCCCTCTCACCCACATCACTCAGGCTTCTCCCCAGGATGTCCACCC
Organism: Globicephala melas; assembly: GCF_963455315.2. Taxonomy (NCBI): domain Eukaryota; kingdom Metazoa; phylum Chordata; class Mammalia; order Artiodactyla; family Delphinidae; genus Globicephala; species Globicephala melas. The sequence goes on along the minus strand of NC_083321.1, from coordinate 50,609,254 downwards.
CAGGCCTTCCAAGATGAGCTGTCACTCCCAGGAGGTACAGACCAGTGCTGATGGAGGAAACGGAAGAAGCCAGAGAGCCCTGGCCTCACATTTCATCTCTATGCTGACCGCTGCATGACCCTGGGTGAGGCACAGGCCTCTCTGGTCTCCCGTCTCTCAATGCAGCCAAATAATCCCTGGGGTCCCTGCCAAGAGGGAAAACTGATTCCAGTTGGTCAGGTCTCCCAGGGGGCTCACATGCTGTTTCACAGTGGCTTTTAGGAGTAACAGGCCCAGGAAGTGATGTCAAGTTTGGGAAGTGAGGAGTAGGGCAGGGAGGCCCAGAGGGTAGAAGCAGGGGCGATACTTTGGGGCAGGCGGATGCCTGCTGGACAATGGTGCAGGGCAGCCATTGTGCTGGGAGTGGAAAATCCTTTTCTGACTTCATCTCCAAGGGCTGAAAATAGTCTCAGGTGAGCCCCTGGGGGCTGGCTCGGTCTGGCCCATTGTTCCTGGCTGGGACAGGGCTGAGACTGGACACCTGGCTGAGCTGGAGCCAAGAGAGAGGCGAGCCCTGCTGAAGAGGCTGGAGTGGCCAGGCAGAGCCAGGGCCCGCTGCATATGGGGAAATTGGAAACTGAGGCCCAGAAAGAAAAAATTCACCATGTCACATGGTGCATCAGGACAGAGGAGGATGAGCTCATTTCCCTCACCCTTCACCCCACACCTCAAGCACATACCGCTGGGGAAGGTAAATGCATCCTTCATCCTGCAGCCCAGTGACTCCTGGCCAAGTTCCAGCCTCCACCCCACAGGAGGCAGAAGCATCAGACATTCAACTGGCTCCACTCCAAGGCAATGTGTGGTGCCAGTGGAGTCACTTCACCTTTCTGGTCACTTGATACTAGGGGAGACCCACTGCCCCACTCTAGTCCTCAGAACTGAGGGCTCATGGGGTCTTGGGAGTGCCTGGGGGAGTAGTTGTTAGTTGTGTCTTTGATGAAAAATCTGGGTGGCTGCTGCCCTAAGGTAGGGAGAACTGGAATGTGGGAAGCAAGGTCTTCAGGTTCTATAGAGTGACACAGAGAGGGCAAGCAGTTGGCCTCAGGTCACACAGCAAAAACTGCCCATCCATTGCCTGCTCTGGCCCAGCTCCAGGCCAGTCCTCCAGCCCTGGGTCTCTGACTCTTGGATAAACCAAGGAGAGGCTGCAGCACCCTGTGGTGGGCACCACCAGTCTGGGAGAAATGGTTAAGCCTGCTACCATGGGTGGGTGGGAGCCCTCAAGCCCATAGGGGAGGGCTCTGGAAGATCAGAGGCATCCTCGTCTTCCTCCTCCTGCCATCACTTCTCCTTACTGCCCTTCCACAGCCCATCGCCTGGACAAGGTTCTGTAAACACACACAAGCTCATGAGCCTGAGAGCCACCCAGTGCCAAGCAGGGCAGAGGGTGGTCCCACACCTCACCCCAGGATGGACCTGCTCTTTCCCGCCACACCCTGGGGAAGCCTCACCCACAGGGGACACTCTCTTGCTCACTGGCCGGACACACTGTCCTTTCCTTCAACTCACTTATCCCAATGTGGTTACTTATTAAGTTATGTCAACTCCCTGAGGGCAGGGTCCAGCTGGCTCGCCTCTGTATCCCCTTGGCACAGTGCCTGGTGTGTAAACACTTATCATGTGCCAGGTCCTGTTCTAAGTGCTTCATGTGTATTCATTCAGGTAAGCCTCCCAATGCCCTACGTGGGAGGTAGCATCTCCTTCTAGAAATGAGAAAATGGAGGTGCTGCAAGATTGATTTGCCCAAGGTGCCACAGCTGGAAGAAGTGGAGACAACCCTCAAACGCAGGTGGTCTGGGCAGAGAACGGGTGCTCTTAACTCCATCCTCACTAGACTGCCTCTCTCATCTTGAATCACACAAAGGGTCGCTTACAAACTCTCCTGCCCCGCAGGGGTTGCAAGTGGCATGTGATACTGGAAAGGGAACTAATCTGGGCATCAGATGGACCTGAACTCAATCTTGACTCACCCGTTTACTGCCTGTATAACCTGGAGCAAGTCCTCACCTCTCAGAGCCTGTCCTCTCATCTGCTAAATGGGGGTAATAATGTCTATTTTACACGGTGGTGGTAAAGAATAAATAATAATGGATGTGACAGGGCGCTGCCTGGTGCCTGGGACATGGGTTAGTACCTTAGCTCCCTTCCTCAGGGGCCTGGCTCTAAACAGATCAGCCCAAATCTGCCTTGACAAGGGTGGTGGCAGAGGGGTAGCTTTGGTGGCCTGACTTGGACCAAGATAGGAGTAACTGTGTCTGGAGGGCATGTTGGCCAGGGCCTTTCCTAGCCTTTGGAGGGTAAGAGTGTCCTTCCTGGGACAAATGCCACCCGGGGCAGAGACCCCTATGTGCCAGGGCCCCTGCCCCCGTTGCACGGAGCTCACTGAGAAGAGCTGCTGTAGGCCAGTCAGCAGGCATTTACTCCTCCCAGCTGCTCTCCCCGCCCCCCTCCGCCCCAGGTCCCTGGCCTCAGCTCCCCAGCTCCATCAGAGGTGGGAAGAGCTGGGGTGGTGGGGGTGATGGCAGGATTCCCACAAAGGCACTGACCTGCACTAAATGGAGCAGAGCTGCAGGGGCAGCCCGAGCCCCTGGCGCACGACCAGGCACCACGCCGACCTGCTGAGTGACCTTGGACAAGGCCCTGCCCCTCTCTGGCCTTGAGTCTGCAGCTGGGCTGGATAATCCCTGGGGTCCCTGGCAGGGGTTGTGACCTTTCACAGCGTCCTTCAGGAGTCAACAGCCCCAGGAAGTGATGTCAGGGCGACGAGGTGGAGAAAGGGCAGCAAGGCCCAGAGAGTAAGAGGAGATATTTTGAGAGCAGGCAGGTCCCTCCACGTCACTGCTGGACAATGGTCTGGGGCTGGGAGTGGAAAATCCTGTTCTTACTTGGGCTGAAAATAGTATACGGCAACAGAGTAAAGAACCTCACCCACCAGGCAGGGGGCCTGGGCACTGAGAACAAGGCCAGATGTCCACACCGTAGAGCCAGACGGCTTGACTAGGGTCTGCAGGAGGGGCCCTGGGCCTGTCCCTGGTTCCCTTAGGGTCTTCATTCCCCACCCCCACCAGTGCCTGCCACAGGATTAGATGGTGAGTCAGGCCCTCCTGTCCCCTAGCTCCTGTGTCCTTAGAAATCTGTAGGCAGTTGCTTTAAGGAAGGCATCCTGGCACTAGGCCATAGTGTGGTCTCTATGTGCTGTGGGGCTCTAAGTTCTTGGGGTCTCCAGGACAGCTGCTGGAGGGGTAACTGGGCAGGACATGAAAGGAATGGGGACTATAGGGGAACTTGGGCCTGTGGTGGACACAGCCCCATCCCCAACCACAGACAGACACTAGAGAGCCCCCAAAGTCACAATGTATAACTCCCTGCCTCTGAGTCTGAGCAGGGCTGAGGGGGTCAGAGCTCAGCATTAACACTCCTGGCCAGTAGAGTATCTCACCTGGGTAGAGGCACCTTATAAACTGGAATTGGGTTCAGCCTGAGCAGCAGCTGGTAAGAAAGAGATAGGCTCAGGCCTGCAAGAAATGTTCAAGGACAGACTGTAAGACATCATCACAAAAATGCTCATAAGGACACGGGCTACATTAACAGGAGTATAGAACCTAGAATGTGGGAGGTGAGCATTTCACACTACTTTGGGCAAGTCACCCACATTGCACAGTGCAGAGGAATCATTTGGGTCATGGCTTATGACAGGTCCCTGTCTATGGGGGAGCCCATGTGAGCAACCTCTGGGGGGTGCCGTTTTGAAGAGGCAGAGTGGGAAGGGTGGAGAAGTCATAGGAGGTAGGTGTAGGTGGGGTGGGGAGAGAAGGACCTTCTCTCAGGCAGAGTGGGCCCATCGGGCAAGGGCTCTCCCACAGGGAGAGGGAGAGAGGGAGAGAGAGAGAGAGAGAGAGAGAGAGAGAGAGAGAGAGGGAGAGAGAGAGTCCTTATCCTTGAGGTTCAAAGTGAGGTCTGTCAGTTTTGCCCTATTCCTGCCCAAAGGCTAGGGCTGGGCCCTGTCCAGATGAACTCCACACATCTCCAGAGTGGTCCTGGCTAGACCCAGAACCTGTCCCAGGTGACACTTATCTCCCCCACACTAAGCTCTGACCCAGCCTGAGCACCAGACATTATGCCAGGTAGCTGGATTTTCCCAAGAGGCAAAGGACTGGACAGGAAGAGTGAATCTCTCCCACGCTTATCCCCAGTGCAAAAGAAACCTCATGGTCAGGGCAAGGAGGGAGCCCTGACTTGGCCTCCTTGTGACCCGCCCACCCTCCCCATTCCTGCCTTGAACCTGGGTACCAACTGCCCAGCCAGCTTCCAGTTCCTGCAGGCCCTGCTCTCCTGCCCCCATGTCTTTGCCTAGAACGCACCTGCACCTGGATGTTCTTCTCTGATGAAGTGCTTTTCTCAGAAGTCCACCCACTCCAGGAAGCCTTCCCTGATGCCCTGGTCCACTGCCTCAACCACTCAGCATTATCCAGTGGTGTGCTAGAGAAACTTGTACCTGCTCTCAAGAGCCCTCTGTTAATTTTTCAGGAATTTTGCAAGGAGGCTGGTATCACATTGGTAGTCTGAAACTGGCTGTGGCAGGAGTATTTGTACCACAGAAACTGGCAATGCTGCAAATAATGGGTTCCCCTCACCCCCGCACCCCCCGCCGAGAGTCAGCTAAATGGTTGAACTTTTACCAGCGCATGACTGGTCATCGCCATTAAATCCTAAACTGGGGGATCCTGAGGACTGGGACCCCACCTGACTCCCCTCTGTACCCAGCAAAACCAGGCATAAAAGCCAGTTAACTTTAAAGTGGAGGATGACCTGGGGTCTGGAGAGTACATTTATATTCCTCGTACGAGGCCACCACTGAGGCAGCTACTGGGGAGGCGGAAGAGAACAGGTTGGAGAAAGGACCCTGGTGTGGATGGTGAGAGCTCCCCAGGCTGTATCCCCAACCTCCAACTACACAGCGGGGTCCGGCTCAGCAGGTAACAACACCTTTAGTACAAGTCCCAGCCTCCAACTGGCTCCCAGCCTCCAGATGGGTTCATGACATCAGTTCCCAGACGTTCATCCCTTGGGCTGGGCGTCCCCCTCAGAGCTGAGCCCACAGTGGCACTCAGACCACTCCGACTCATCGTGGGAACCTCTGGCTCAGCCCTGACTCCTTACCAGCGTCCTCTGGTCAACATGCGACCCTGTCCCTCCCAGGCAGCTCAGGCACAGGCTTGGCTGTGTGACCTTGGTTAAGTCACTTTCCTCTCTGGGCCTGTTTCTCCACTTGACTTGATTAGGCTGGAGCCCAGCCTAGGTACCTTGGCAGGCACAGCCAGGTATTTATGTGGGATTCAGGCCAGGGGCAGTGCTGGCCCCAAACACTTGCCTTTCTTAAAACCTTACTCCCCACATCTCACATACAAATGGTGACTCAGGATGTGGGGACTGCTGAGCTCTCTGGACCACAGAGAACAAACTGCGCCCCTGTCAAATGACAGAGCGCTGGGGTCACGGCCCCCTTGACCATCCGGCCTGATTCACTGATGGCCCATATCTGGGGAGACTGTCCCATTTGGACAAGTCTACAGTCCCACCCGACACAAACTGGCACAGGCCCAAGGGGTTCCGGTCCTACAGACGGATGTCCTTAGTGTTTTCACTACCAGGCGGTGTGGACTCTATCTGTCTAGAGTCCTCACTGCTGGCCGAGTCTTCTGTCCTCTTAGTGTCAGTTCTGTTGAACCTATGCAGGCCCAGCCTGCGGCGAAGCTGGGTGGTAGGGGTGGGGTCTGTGGGTGGCTTGGCGTCCCGAGCAAAGCGCACGAGCCTCTGCCCAGCCAGGAAGTAGAGCACGGGGTCAAGGCAACTGTTGGCGCTGGCCAGTGGCCGGGTGATCTTGTAAGCCATGTTGATGGCGTTGAGGGTGTGGCAGCTGAGGTCCAGCGAGCGGAAGGAGTAGTAGAGGGTGCGGGTAACGTGGAAAGGCAGGAAGCAGAGGGCGAAGACAGCTAGCACCACGGCAATGGTGCGCACCGACTTGCGCTTGGCCCGCGGCAGGCCTCCCGAGGTCCCGTGGGTCGGCTTTAGCAGCCGCCGAGCCATGAGCACGTAACAGACCAGGATGATGGCGAAGGGCACCGCGAAGAGCAGGCTCAGCATGACGGAGCTGTAGGCCACGAAGTGGCTGAAGAGCTCGGGTGCCGAGGTGTCGTGGCAGGTAATGCGGCCACCACGTGCACTGGTGGTGACGAAGTAAAGCACGGGTGCCTGGCAGGCCAGCACCAGCACCCACACGGCGACGGCCACCCTGCGGGCGTAGCGGGCCCGGCCCCAGCGCAGCGAGCGCAGTGGACGCAGGACACCCAGGCATCGGTGCACGCTGATGCACGTGAGGAAGAGGATGCTGCAGTAAAGGTTGGTGTAGAAGAGGAAGCGCACCAGCTTGCAGAGCACTGTGCTGAAGGGCCAGTGGTCACCGCGGGCGTAGTAATAGACCAGCAGGGGCAGGGAGGCCGCGTACAGCGCGTCCGACATGGCCAAGTGGAACATGTATGTGGTGGAGGCGTTCCAGGTCTTGAGGCGGCACAGGAAGATGTAGAGAGCCACGGCGTTCAGACACAGCGCGAGCACGCACACCACGCCGTAGGACACAGGCAGTAGCACGTACTTGAAGTTCTCATTGAAGCGGCACTTGTAGCCCAGCTCATCCCCATCCCAGGTGCCATTGATGGTGCCATTCCAGAGGCCCGGGCCTGTGGCCATCGCCCTGAAGGGAAGGGGGTGGTGGGGAGAACGGCCATCAGGACCCAGCAGGGAAGCCTGACACCCCCCCACCTGACCAGGGCCATGAGGGAACCCAAGTGCCCACAGACTCCCTCGGTTAAGATCTGCCCAACTACGTTCGAGGCTTTTATTGCATCTGATCTGCCTCTCTCCCTGGACCCAGGGGGCCCAGAACCTTGGAACCCTGGGACCTTAAGGATGCATGAGATCCATGACTGTCAGGATCATATAATTCTAACACTTTGGAACAGGGAGAGTCAAAATACCCCCTGAGGGCCAAATCCAGCCTACCAGTCTGTTTTTGTAAATAAAGCTTTATTGGAACACAGCCATGCCCATCTCTTTACATAGAGTTGAATAGTTGTGACAAAGACCATATGTTCCTCAAAGCCCAAAATACTTACCAGCTTGCCTTAAAAAAAAAAATCAGTCACCCTGTTTGAGAACCTCAGGAACACAGAGTTCTAGATCTAGGATTCTGAGCTCTAGAACCTGAGGATCTGGTGGTCCCAAAGGGGTACCATCTGAGATTCACGGAAAGGGGCCTTTGAGGCTGACTGGGTCCACCTCACACCCAGTGCCCACTGCCTGTTTGTGGCCAGTGGGAAGCCCACACCTTCCTGGTGGCATCAGGAAGTTCTTTCCTTTAGCTCAGCTTTCTTCTCTCTGAGGAGGCTCTGGCCCTGTGCCTGGTATTTTGGTATTTGAGGGAGTATTTCCAAGGGTCTCCCTCTTCAGTCATTCATTCACCTCTCAGCAAATATTTTTAGGCACTCCTATTCTGGTACTTTCTGCATCTGTAAACAGAAGTCCTGCTCCCTGGCCTATGAGGTTACCAGATGGGGCTGTGACCCTCCTGAAGATTCCAGGGAAGTCTGGGGTGTAGGTGGTAGTGGGGGCATTGGGGGACTTCTGCTGGGGGGCAAATTCAGCTTCCTCCAGGCTTGCCCAGCTTCTCTTCACACATCATCACTACCTTGACCTTCTCCTACCTTGTCCCCAGTGAGCATATAACACAGCCCTGATGCCTGACCGCCCAGACAGTGAGCACCTGGAGATCAGGATGCCACCTTCCTCCTCTCCCCACCCCTCCAACGTGACCAAGAGCTCTCTCAGACTATCCCAGTCTGGAAGGCAAAGGTGTGCCCAAAGGTCTCAGAAGGTAGGCTGGAAATCATAACGGGAGTGCCAGAGGGGCAGGTTTGGGACAAACACAAAGAATAACTTTCTAATAGTGTGAAGGGGCAGGGGGAGCTGACATTATTCAAGCCCCACTACTACTATGTGTGCTTTATTCATGTGACTTCATTCTATCCTTACAACACGGTTCAGGGAGCCAGGTTATCATGCCCAGGTTTCCGATAAAGAGGCTGAGACACAGATCATTCAAGTAAGTTGGCCCAGGTCACAGGCTGAGGATAGGCTGCAGTTCCTATCTGGGTCCATCCCACAATGGAAGGGGCTGTAGGAGGAGGTAGTGAACTCTCTGCTTATGGGGGTGTGCAAGCATCTCTCTAGCAGAGTCTGCAGAAGGGCTTGTGCCCTATGTGTGGGTGTGTCTGGGATGACAGAGAGGACAGATGTCATGTGTGTCCTCCCCACCCTGAGAATCTGGGGCTGTAAAACCCCTTTCATTTTGGAACCTGGGGTCCTGAGAGGCTGGGGCTTAGAGATTCTGTGGGGCCGGTGACCTCCGCTCCCTTAGACACCGAGCTTCTTGCCCAGCCTGGTCTCCCAGAAGCAGCCTGAGGCCCATGAAGTTAAGATTAAGGGGTGCTGAAGGACACACTGCTCCCTCAGCCTCCTTCTTTCCCCATAACCCTCCCCTTCCCCCATCTTCCCTGCCTCCTATTGTCAGCAAAGATGCTACCAGGAGGCAGGGAGCTTGCACTTGTGACCTCCCTCCCACGGACACAGGCTCCTCCCCAAGGAGCCGGGGCAGATCCAGGGTGAGGAGGTAAGTATGGGGTTGGGGTGGGGGGCGCTGGCAGGGCCAAACTGCTGGGACCCCTCTGTCCTGGGGCCAGGACTCAGGACCCAGCATGAAAGTACTTCCTGTATCCCACTCCACTCCTTGCAGCCCAGTGTCACCTCCACCCTTGCTGCTGGAGCCACTGCATCGGCCTCCCTGTCTCCAGCCTCAGTCCCCCCAGTCCAGAGGGGTCTCTGGAAAAGACAAAGTCATTCTCCTGCTTGAAACCTCCTGTGGCTCCTGTCTGCTCTCAAGAGAAAACCCAGCTCTTCGGTCTGGTACCAGAGGTTTTCATAATCCAGCCTCTGTCACCAGCCGCACCCCCTGTGACCTGCAGTTTCCTGAATGCACCCAATGCTTTTTGCCTCCCAGCCTATGTTGCTCCTTCAATCTGGGATCCATTCACACCCGTCGCCTCCACCTGTTGAAATTACAACTCTGTCCATCAGCGCAGCAAACTCCAGTGATTAAGAAGAACCCGGCCTCTGGACACAGACTGCCTTTGTTCCCTCATCTGTAAAATGAGGTGATTAACAGAACCTATATCACAGGGCTGCTGTGAGGATTAGGTAATTCGTGTAACACGTTTGGAGCCATGCCTGGCACACAGCAGGTACACTGTGTGTTACGAGCTTCGAGGCTCAGCTCACCTGCAGCTTTTTCCTGAAATCTTTGGGGAGCTCTCTCAGGCCAGGGGTGGAAGAGAGAGATAGAAGGTCCTGGAGGCTGTGAAGCAGGTGAGTGTGGTGGACCAGGGGAATGACTCCAAGGCCCAAGCTGGGGTCAGGCCTGGGGACCTCGTGAGGGAAGAGGTCTGAGAGCTGTTTGAGAGGGTGGCTGGAGAGACTGGTCCAGAGGGAGTTTGCATGGAGGAGGGGCCAGGATGCCTCAGGCTCAGGGGTCGGGAGGAGGGGGAACTCAGTGTCGGGCATGGTAAGTGTGAGATGCCACATCATGGACTGTGGGGAAGGGCGAAGGCTGGGACCAGCAGGTCTGGTGCACTGGGAGATGAGCAGGAGTTGCTGGCTCACAGGAGCTGTAGGAGGAGCCTGGAAGCCCGGGTGTGAGACTAAGAATCTGTGGAGGAGCCATTCCCCCTGGGGACACTGGCTTGGGGTGTGCAGCTCTACCACAGAGCCCCAGAGGACATCAGGTATTTCCTGCCCTCCTGAGGTTCAGACCTCTCATGGGCTGAATCCCCTGGCCTGGTAGAACTGTGGTTCTCAAACTTCCCCCATGAGGTGCTCTGCCCCGCTGGAGACAGGGTGGGTGGCCCCTCTGTACTCCCTGCTCAGGGAGCACCCCCCCCAGCCCCACCTCCCCACTGCTGCTCTGCTCCTGCCCAGGTGCTGAGGCCTGCTGGGTCTCTCCTCAGAGTCGGGGTCAGGGCCCTCATCTTCCCTTCATGGTCAACATCTCATTGCTCTACACAGTTTCTTGCTAATTACTTATGATGGAATCTCTGACACTGATGAGAGGGGCAGAAACTTCCCTAAGTCTCTCATGAACCAAGGGAGCTGCCCTTTCCACCTATTTTAAGACATCCTGACCTCCACCCTCACAGGCCAGCTGGGGACTCTATCATTGTGGCCCCTGTCCAGACTGACCCTGCCTGTCCTACCCCTCCACAGGCTGGCCCACCAACCTGTGAGAACATCTTTCCTGCCCCACCCGCTCTGACCAGCCCCTGCTTATGGAGACAGCCAAGTGCCCAGCCCTCTCCATCAACCCTCTCCACTGCCTCTCCTGACCCCTGATGCCCTTGGGGCCTCACTCCCAGCTCCCCAGGACCAGCTCCCGCCTACCTTTGTCCAACACCACTCACCAGCCCCTCTGTGTCCAGTTCTGGCTGGCCCTGCGCTCAAGAGCTCCTAGTGTGGAGGGAGATGTGAGCCATGTAAGTGCCTGCCAGGCTTTCCTGCCTTTGTGTATAGCTGTTCTTTCTGTCTAGAAAGCCTTTCCAGACCCACACACACTGCACTCTATCCTGCCCATCCCTCAAGGCTCTTCTCAAATATCACCTCATCTCTGAAACTCTCCCCCTCCATCACTGATCCCCCAGGGCATTCCTCACACCCTGCTGGAAATTTGTCCTTCCACTCTCTACCCCAACACATTCCAGGTGCTCCTGGAGGGCTGGGTCCATCTGATTCCTTTCTCTGGTCCTATCATCCAGCAAGAGGCCTGATCCAAAGCGGGTATGACATGAATGAGAGAATGAACGAATGAGTGAGTGAATGAATGAATGAAGCAAGCACAAGAGCTATGGGAGGCCAGAGGAGGCTAAGCTTTATGATGGTGGCTCTCCTTTCCCTTATTCCTCTGAGGACCTTTCACAGGACAATGACATTGAAGGATTTCTCAGCAGCTGATCCTAGGTGGCCAGGGGTCACAACAGCCCTCCAGGGGCCCAGCTCACCTGAGGCCTGCTCCTGCCCTAGGCAGGCTCCTGGACTGTCTCTCTTTCAAGAGCCCTGCTCTACTCCGGACACATCAGAGAAATGCCAGAGGGAGGGGAACCGGACCCAGGCATTCTGGAGACGGGTCAGCTCTCTGATCCACATTCCTTTACCTCACCCATCTCTGGCTCAGGAGCTCCTGATCCTAGATCACCACCCCCTTCACTTTGTAGGGGTCAAGTCTGGGCAGAGCGACTTCCCTGCAGCATTCTCATTTCATCCCTCACCTCATTCCTTGGCAGATGCCGCCATAGAGGTTAAGCTATTTGTTCAAGGTCACACTGCCAGGAATTGGAAAGATTGGGTTTGATACCCAGGGCTGTCTGGCTCTGAAGCCTGAATTCATCACAGCCTGGGAACGAGGGAGCAGGGCACAGATCCCCTTGATTTACCCCCAGTTCAGTGTATACACATGCACGAGTGCACCGGCCCCAGCCCCCCAGCCTCCCAGCCTCCCAGCCTCCCAGCCTCCCAGCCTCCCAGCCAGTAGACCCTGCCCTTGCACACCCATACCTGACCAGCCCCTGCTCTCACTGTCAGGATGCTCAGCGCAGGCTCAGATTCCTCACTCATGAATGCACCCGCCTGGACCCCTGGACCGAGCTGCAGGGAACTCTGTGGGAAACAGGAAAAACAGGTCCCCTGGCCTGGGGCCTCGCCCAGCTTCCAGCATTTCTCAGGGCAGGCAGTGCCTGGGCTCCTGAGACAGGGAGGTGGAGACAGCTTGGGCTCTGGGTCACGGGAAGTCAGCCAGGCTGAGCCTTCCCCGGGCTGCCTCCTCTGCTCCAATCTTGGTCTGAAAGAGGCAAAGAGGTGAGCTGGTGTGCTTGTCCCGGTAGACAGGAGTGTCCTCTGCCCACCCTCAACCCCTAGCCGTCCACCCTTAGCTCACATGTTCTAGGGACGGTTGTTCCCAACCTTCAGGCCCAGGTCCCCTTTCACGGGAGGGTGGCTCTGCCAGGCAGAGTCTCCCCCATACCCTGCAGAGTTGAGCTGAGCCTCCAGTGTCCCCTCCCTTGGTCCTGGTCTGGAAACAGTCAATACCCTCCTTGTCCAGTGTACACTCGACAGTACTCTGGCCAATCTAGTTTAGCTCAAGCTGGGTCTCTATCTGGAATACCCTTCCTCCCTCATCCCACCTCTAACCATTCCTCCACAGGTGTTGTAAACACACAAGGACACACACAGGCATGGATACACCTAGATACACAGATACACAGAGATGTACATAGTCATACTCAGATGTATACACACACACTCTCTCCCAGAGTCTTAAACAGTCAGGGCCTGGAACAGCCTTTAGAAATCACCTCTGCCAACCTCCCATTTGACAGAGGAGGAAACTAAGGCCCAAGGCCTCACAATAAGCCAGGGACAGAGCCAAGAGCAGAACCCAGGTCTGGATTCTGGCCCTAGTTTTATGTCTTGCCTGAAGCCCCTCCCACAGAGCAGGCACAGTGCTTCAGTGAGGGGATGGTGACCTGGTGGAGGAACGCCTCTGTGTGGTCAGGTCCCAGCAGAACCTCAGACCCATCTCGGAGAAGAACATCCCCCTCCTTTTTCTCCCGATTTCATTTCCCTGCAATGGGGGAGTGGGGTCTGAGACAGCTGAGCCAGGTCCCCAAGCTGGAAGTACAATGCAAGCATGGAGGAAAGTGGGGAGAGGAGATGGGTGGCTGCAGGAATAGAGCAGGGGGAGGGGGCACTGGAAAGGCCCTGGACCACCGTTTTCCCAGTGCACCTTGCCCCAGGAGTCTCAGGCTGACATTGGCCAGTGGGCTGGTAGCTGTTTGCCAGTCTGTTCTGGAGTCTAGTGACAAGGTGAAAGAAAGAGCTTCACCTTTTCACCCACTCCACCAGGGTCACACCCAGTGTTCTCCTCCTAGGGAGATATCTTCACTCAAAAGACTAAGGTAGAACAACACATGTTCTCAAAGCCACTCTCCCATTTCTGAGAAGGGTCTCTACCATCCATCCTTCCAGGCTTCAAAGCTCCAGTATACCCTTGACAACCTCTCTCTTTCCCACCCATGTGAAACCATCACTCACCAAGCCCTGTCACTTCGACCAATGCAGTGGCTTAGACGTGCCACTCTTCCCGACCCCGTGGTTTTGAGCCTGCATTTCTCCTCCAGACCATTGCACTAGCCTACTTACTCCCTGCCTCCACTCCTGCCCCTCCTGTCCATCTTTCATACTGCAGTTATGGGTCTTCCTAAACCACACATCTGACCACATACTATGGAGCTCAAAATCCTTCCATGGCTCCCCATTGCCCTCAGGTTGACATCTAAGTTCCTGAGCCTGGCACTCAAAGCCCTGCTGATCTGGTGCCTGCCATCCTCCACACCACTCTCCCTCTCCGCCTCCACCCTCATCTTTCTGTCTCCAACACAGCAAAAGCAGTCCCATGGTCATATCTTTGCTTAGGGATACCCTCCCTTATCTTCTAACAGCTATGTCATAACAAGAGTTGAATGCTTTCTCTGTGCCAAGTTCCATGTTAGATGGCTCCATCAACCTCTTCTCGTTTAGTCCTGAGAATTTCAGAGAGGTTGAATGACCTCTCCAGGGTCACAGAGCTAGCAAATGGCAGAGCAGCCCCCGTCTGTCTGACTTTAGGAGCTATGCCCCTGACCGTAAGCAGATAAGGTAGGGGTTCCCCAGAGAAAGAAAACCAGGCATGGCTTTCTTGGCATAAGAGAAGCCATATTAGGCCTACGATTTAAGCCTGGCCAAAAATGCTTGCCCTTGAACAGGTCTCAGTAATTAATGATCTTAAGGGCAAGAGAGGTAGCAATAGCAAATACAATAAATCAGTTGTAAAGATTCCCAGCGCTGTTTCAATGGTAAAGATTAGCCTGAAGCACTTTCTTGAGCAGTTCTGCACAATTTAAACCCCCCTTGAGGGCTCAACCACCAGATCAACTGGAACCTAAGGAATGATGATGATGACCTTTTCTGACTTGAGTCCTCAGTCAACTAAAGCTTAGACCCTGTCAACCTTTGCCCCAATTATATGCTGAGTTCTCTGCTCATATCCCTTGCAAGTGAATATTCATGTACCCTTAGCTTAAAACTCCCCCAATTTTGCTGTTCGGTGAGACACTGCTTTGGGAAAGGTCCCCGGTGTTCTCCTTACTTGCTGCAAGTAGTGAGTACTTCCCTGTTCCGCTCTTTGTCTGGGTTATGCCTTTTGGCTTGATGCCCATGAAGAGGCGAACCCAGTTTTGGGGTAACTACCTCATACCCTCCAAAGCCCGGATCCTCTCTTCCAGGAAGCTCCCTGACCAGCCCTCTTTGAGCCCCACAGTTTTGCCTGTCTGATTAATTCTCCACCGGAGGGAACATCTTACGGGCAGGGCCCAAGATCTACTCTTCCTGGTAGTTCCCCATTGTGAAGCAGCCATGATGGTTACTGTACCCATCTTACAGTTAAAAAAGAAAAACCATCAAGGCCAGAAAGGGTAGCCCAAGATCTCACCCAAGGTCACCAATAAGGCAAGGGCAGAGCCAAGCCTAGCATGCAGACGGACTACCCTCTCCCTTAACCTGGCTCTGTCTCTATCCCACACTGGGTCTTTCTCCCTGTGGTCCCAGGCTAGTGACCCCAAAGCCAGGAGGAGTGACTGGGGCAGTTCCCAGGCTGGTTGCAGAATTTCCAAGGTGGTTGGACAACATTCCAGCTTCCACTAGGGTGGCTCTGGAATGTACTGCCTGCTCCATACCCACCTGGCTGGCCCTGTCCAGTTTGACAGGGGAAAGTGACCCATCACCATTCTGGAAACTCCTGCTGCCTGCCTCTGCTGGGGGTGGAGTGCTGTGAAGGGAAAACAGAGGCTCTGGATCCAGAACACCACTGAGGGGCAGGGGAGGGCACTGGGTGGGTGAGAGATCCCAGTTCTGCCATTCCCAGCTATAGGATCTGGACAAGCCTCAGCTCCACAACTTAACTCTCAATTTCCTTGCAATCTAAGAACAGTACCTGCCTCGTAAGTTTGTCGAGATAACTAAAGGAGATGATTTAGACTCATTTTGTGAAATAATTAAAAGAGATATGATTTTAGCACGTGAAGAAGGCAGGGAGGATGGGGGTATCCCAGGAAGATAAGAGGGGCAGGAAACCCACAGGTATTATGGGCAGAGAAGCAAGGTCACAGCCAGACTGACCACAGATCAAGGTTCCCACACTGAAGGCTATCCTCAGAAGGGAGGGCAGCTTAGGGATCCCCCGCAGGACTTACACCCCACCATACCCCATCACTCACTCACCCTTTACAGGGGCTGCCATACCTACACCTGTCCCTGTGCGGGGCACTTAGGGACTCTGAGGTGGGTCAGACCCTTCCGTGATCTTGAGGAGCTCACTGTCAAGGCTGAGGGTGGAGGGAAGAGGACAGGGGAAGAACCAGAAACAGTCAGCAACAACTTAAGGTGATGAGAGCTGAAGGAACCAAGAGGGACGCTAATGGGAATGGGGGGCGGGCAGTGATCAGGGAAGGCTTCCTGGAGGAGAGGACACCTGCCTTTGGAAGATGGGTAGGAGTCAAGAGGGTGGAGAGAGAAGAGGAGCAGAGTGAGCGAAAACTGGGGCAATATGTTTGGGAAACTGTCAGTCATCCCTGTGGCTTGAGGGGAGTAGAGAGGACAAGCCTGGGTTGGAGGATAGGAAGAATCTTGGAAGTCATCCTCTGTCCCCTCCCAAATGTCCTCCATGGGGCTGAAGGCCAATAGGCCCCCAGCATTTTCTGGTGTGCTTTCTGCACCATGAACACTGGGGCTTGTCTGGGGAAATAGCTGAGCGCTAACCTCAGATGTCATCAGCAGGTGCTGTTGGCGTGTGAAGCCTCTGCAGCCTCCGTCGTGTGAAGCCTCTGCAGCCTCCGTCGTGTGAAGCCTCTGCAGCCTCCGCTGGAGGCCCTGGGTCTCTGTAGCCCCTTCTGGAATCTCTCTCCCCCTTGGGAGCCCTCAGGATCCTGACCGTAGGAGCCACCCATTGGGGTTGAGCTCAGAGCATCTGAGTGTGTGGGTCTCAGGTCAGCTAGGCTGGTCCTCCCACCTTACAGATCAGGAAACTGAGACTCCTGAAGAGGAAGGGCCTTATCAAGGTCTGGTCTTCTAATTTTCAGTGTGGGGTTGAGCACCCCCAAACCCACTCCAGGGCAGGACTCCAAGCCATCTGATCCACCTCTGACACAGCACAGCCCCGCGCAGTTGCTAAACTGAACAAGTTCAGAACCACAATGCCCTGGACCCCACCCCAACCCATCACACTCGAACGTCTCCAGCCATAGTCAAGAGGCAAGAACCCTGGGTTCAGGCTCCAACTTGGAACCATCCATGCTGTGCAATCTTGGTCAAGTCAGTTCCACTCTCTGAGCCTCAGGTTCCTCACTGGTCAGACAGGGAGAATCACTGCTACGTAAGACAGCTCATGAGGAATGAGCAAGACAAGGGGGGCAGGTGGGTGCTCCGTGGGGCTAGCAGATCATGTGCTGTCCTAATGTGGAGGCTGCATCTGCCCATCTTGGCAAAGAGACCCCGAACACTTCTCAGCAGGGGGACTTACCAGGTGACCTAGCAGAGGAGGAGGGGTCATGGTCAGAGGAGTCAGGGAAGCCTCCTAGAAGGGGCCGTGATCAGGTCTGTGGAGAAGCAGGAAGGGTCCAGTTTCGGCGGAAAGAGGGAGAATGGAGACCCCAAGGTAGAAAAAGGGACAAAAGTGTTGGCCAGGATATACGTGAGCCTGTGATTCTGATTGTCTCACTCAGAGTGCTTCCAGGATTTGGAGTTCATTGGTTCTTACAGTCCAGTTCCAGGAGTCTCTGGTTCCAGGAGTGAATGCTAAATGTTTCTTCGCTTCTGTTATTCATTGCTTCTGACAGCTTTGGTTTTGAGATTTTCAGAACCACGGGAGTCTAGACTCTCAGAGTAACACAATCATAAATCGCTTTCCCAGGAGTCACAGTGTCTTAACAAACATTTGCTAATACCCCCATATGCCCAACCTCAGAAAGACCCTGCAAACCCAGACTCAGATCAGACTCTGTCAGGCCCTTGTGGAGCTCCAGTCCGGATGGGGAGAAAGACACAGACATGGACCAAGTCCGCTTGAGTGATTAAGCCATGACTAAGGGAAGTCCTGGGGATATGGAATCCAGAGTAACCTCTAACTGTCGTGGGGATGTAGTCAGGGAGAGCTTCCCTGAGGAGGGGTCATTTGAGCTGGGACTTGAAGGATGATATGGAGTTTGTCAGGTAGACAAAAATGTAGGAGAGCACTGAAGGCAGAGGGAGGAGCACGTGCAAAGACGCCGTGGTGTGACAGCGTGGCCTGTCGGGGGAAGACTGGGGGGTCATGTGAAGTTGGAGTGGAGGGTTAGGTGGCACAGAATGTGGGAGGGCCTGAGGTCTCACACGGAAAGGCTTGAAGGCCGGGCTGAGGCCTCAATCCTGAGGAAAATGAGGAGCCCTGGCAGGGCTTAAGCAGGGAAGGACATGGTAGGAGGTGATCTTTGCAAAGATGGTGCCACATGGAAGTTGGATAGGAAAGGGGGGGTCAGAAAGGAGGGATCGGGGGCTTCCCTGGTGGCGCAGTGGTTGAGAGTCCGCCTGCCGATGCAGGGGACACAGGTTCATGCTCCGGTCCGGGAAGATCCCCCATGCCGCGGAGCGGCTGGGCCCGTGAGCCATGGCCGCTGAGCCTGCGCGTCCGGAGCCTGTGCTCCGCAACAGGAGAGGCCACAACGGTGAGAGGCCCGCGTATCGCAAAAAAAAAAAAAAAAAAAAAAAAAAAGAAAGAAAGGAGGGATCAAGAAGGAGACTACACACATAATGGTCCAGTGAGGGGAGCTGATCCCTTGGCCCTGGATTTCCTTGTGAGATGGAAAGCATCCTTGCTGGCCCACAGCCCAGCCACAGCAAGACTCCTCCCACAAGTTGAGGCTGGGGAGATTGCGCGCTCACCAGGAAGCTGTAGCAACACCAGGATCCTCCCCAAGGCAGGGGGAGGGGAGAGGAGAGGAGAGGGCCCCAGGAAGTCTGAGGGAGGCCCTCCTCCCATGCTCCAGTGCCCAGGCAGTGTCATTGTCACTGTGATGACAGGGCACCAGGGTGGAGCACCAAGGAGGAAGCAGCTGCCCAGAAGGGCCTAGGTTGCCCATCTTCCCAGCAGGGACTCCAGCTACTCACTGGACCAGACACAACTCAGTCCTTGGAGATGGCATGACAGAGGAGTAGAGGAACCCCTCTGCTCAAGAACCAACTGTATCTCTCCATGGAGCAAGATCTTTCTCTTCTATTATACACCTAATTTCACCTGGTCATTCATTTCCCAAACACTCACTGGCACCTTCTCTGTACCCAGCCTGTGCTGGGTGATGTGGACAGAGAGGGACAGTGGGCCCGGCCTGACCTAGTCCTGCAACTGACCTCTAGGATGAGTACAGAGGTCAGGGAAGGCCCCCATAGCCAGTCTCCCAATGGCTGGGAGAGGCCAGACCTGAGGACACAAAGGCAGGCCTAAGAGGAAGGTGTGGGTCAAAAGGTACACCAGACAGACCCACAGAAGGAAGCTGGGGAGAGGAAAGATTTCACCGGGGTGACTGCACCCCCTCTCACCCAGATCAGCAAGGCTTCTCCAGCCCTGTGGGCAGCCTGAGCAGATACTATCTTACCAGCAGCTGGGTAATCAGGCCACAAGCAAGAACTGAAGACGTGTTTTCAGGATGGAATTCAAACTTCCTTCAGCCTGAAAACTAGAGGACCTGGCCTCACCCAGATGGGGCTTCTGTCTTGAATGCGGAGGGATAAGCTAGGTAGGGCAGGTAGGCAGGAATCCCAGCTTTCACCAGCTTTGTGACTTTGGTCAAGGTGCTCTCTGAGCCTTTATTTCCTTATCTGCAAAATGCGAGTAATAATTCCTCCCTTACGGGGCTGGTGGAAGATAAAATGAAGTACATTTATAAAATGTTACTAGTAAGCTGTCTCTGCAGAGAGGGCAGGGAGAGGAAGGCTGTCAATAGTTAAAATTCCAATAACCAGCACGATCCCTCACTATTGCATTTGTGTTCTTGTATCGTCTTCAAAACGCATTTAGGTCTGTAAGTATCACGCGCCTCCCCTGTGCCTTGCATTTTACAGCTTACAAGGCCCTTTCCTAGACACTGTCTTGAGAATCCTCATAGGAACCTGCATCCGAAGATACAAGGACCATCATGCCCAATTTACAGATGGCAAAACTGACACCTAAAGGGGCACAGTGGCTCCTCACAGCCAGGAAAGAAGCCAAATCAAAGCCTTCACGGGGTCACCTATGAGGACTTGGTGATGTTCTCACACTCTTTTAGCTGGTCCTTGGAGGATCCAGAAACCTCAAAGCTCTGTGCACCCTGGGCAGGAGGAGGACAAAAAAGGAGGGGCCATAGTCTCACTTTGCAGTCCAAGCTTGGCAACCACGTGTGAGTGTCACCCACCGTGACACTCCAACCCCTCCAAACAGACCCCAGGACAGCCCAAGGTAAGACGAAGTGGAAAGTGATAAGCCTTTCATGCCAGCTGTCCCCTCCCCCCAGCCCCACATACTCTCAATTCAAGACTTCACTGGTTCTGGCCTCCTTTTAGAGGCTGGCAGGGCAAGAACTGTCCCAAGGTCACCCAGCGTGTTGGGGGCAAAGCTGGGATGAGATCAATTTCAAGTCTCCTGGCTCCTACTAGGGGAGGGAGAGTCCTAACTCTCCCCAAATTCCTCAGCAAGAGCATCTGAGGACTCAGAGAAGTGTTTGGCCACAGGGACAAGGGCTCCAACTTTAAATAATGCCTGGATGGGTCTGGTGTCAATCTCACAAATGCCCTAAGCTTCTCGTACTCAACACTACTCAATCCATTCTCCACGCTGCAACCAGAGAGATCTTTCTGAAATGCTGTTCTGACCATGCCCTGCTCACAAAACTTCCAAGGCTCCCTATTGCCTTCTGGATGAAATCCACGTTTTCAGCTTGTGCACCCTGAGTCCTGTAGTGCCCCAGGACACACTGTTCTGACAATCTGTGCACCCATTCTGGTGACCTGATTCTGGTTTCCCCTTCTTTGTAATGACGTGGAGCTCCACTGTAGACAGGCTTTCACTGGGGAAGCTGGGGACAGGGGGCAGGGGTTAGGGGCTGCTGCTGCTCTCCCAGTTTAGCTCAGCATTGTGCAGGGTCCTGGCAACACAAAAATGAGTGAGACCCAGTTCCTGCCCTCCAGGGGTCCCCAGACCTTGGGAGAGGGAAGGAGGAGACAGACAGAGACCGTAACAGTCCAAGGTGGGACCAGGACTGCAAGAGCCCAGAAGAGGCTCCAACCCAGCTGGGGGAATCAAGGAAGGCTTCCCAGAGGAGGGGGCATCTGAACTGGCCTCCAAGGCTGGGTAGTTCTCCAACTGAAGAAGATGAGAGTAGGAGGGCAGTTCAGGCAGTGAGTATAGAATATGCAATGGTCCAGAAGCAAGAAACTGACTACTGCGCAGATTATATGCATTTACTAGAGGGTGAAGAGTCAGGCAGGAGAGGTGGCTGGAGAAGGTGGCAAGGACCAGTTCTCAGGGGCCTTGAGTCCCAGGCCAAGGGGCTCAGGCTTAGTCCAGTGGAAGTCCTGTGAAAGTTTAGCCCAAGGAGGAGAATGATTGGGATTTGGGTTTCAGGAAGTTCCCTCCAGGAACTGATCCCCCCACCCCCAAGCATTGAGCCTGCCCAGGAGGATATTTGTGTTGAACATGACCCACACACCAGCTCTACAACTGTCCTCATGTTCCACATCATTATTACTCCCCCTTTACAGACGAGGCCACTGAGGCTCAGAGAAGGGACATGCCTTGCCCACGGTCACACAGTGTACAAGGCACGGTGGAGTATAGCTCTCTGGGTCTCCAGAGAGCTTTCAGGGGGCTCTGTCTGCTCAAAGACTCTCTTTCCCAGCCGCTCCCACCAATAGTTAGCTGAGACTTTATCTGGGCCCCACCCTGACCCTCAAAAGCTCCCCATTATTCCAGCCTAGATCCCAAACAAAGTGGGCACTTCAGGCTGTGGGCCCAGGGAAGCTGGGGATGCATGATGAAAGGAACAGCTGCCATCAGTCCCACAGACTCCAAACTGGCAGTTCTGGTTCACAGCAGGGCCTGGCCCTTGGGTCTGGCTCCTGGCGACCCCAAGCCTGACACCTGCAGCCCTAGTTGGGGTGGGGAGAGAGAGAACTGTCTTTCTCCAGACTCATCCTTCGTACCGCAGCCTGCCAGATTAAAACTGCCCTGACAGAGGGTTAACTGTCCTTCTAGGCCTCTGCTCTGGCCCCCCCAAGTCTTGCCGATGCCCAGGCGAGGTTGCCCCCCAGGGCGCCCCTGGAGGGAGGGGGCTCAGCGGGCCTCCAAGGCTGGCCTGTCTCTGGCCCTGGTCCCACGCTGCCGGGGCGCCCACACCAGAGCACAAACACAAACAAGTTCCACAGGTTCAGCAACTCGACCCCGCAGGGGCGCACTCACTCACCCAGTGACAAAGACTTTCCCAAATACGCGGACGCATATTTACCCGGGTATCCGTGCACGTTCACCCGGGTATCCGTGCGGGTATCCGTCCACATTCCCCAAGATCGAAGCTCCAGTGGAGACCCAGCTCTACCACGGACCTGCCGGAGCGCTCACACCGGCTGGGAACCGCGCCTCCTCGGCCAGCCCCGCGCGCTCCGCTCTGCCTGCCCGGTGCCGGCTGAGCCGCCACCGGCCGCGTATCCGGGCCCGCCCGCCGCCGTCTCCTCGTCTCCGGGCCCTGCAGGCGGCCCGCTCTCACCTCGCAGGGCGCTCGTCAGCCCGCAGTGCCCCGGCCGCGACTCCCGGTTGCCAGCGCCAGCGTCCAGTCGCCGCGGCGGGGACCCACGTGCCTGAGAGCCCCGCCCGGCTTCCTACCCTGCCGGGTCAGGCCGGGGGCGGGACGGACTCTGGACAGACCCAGGCACAGCCATCACCACCTCCCGTCCCGACAGACACTCCGCCAACCACTTGGGGACGCTGCCGGGCGATAGGGCCGCGGGGTCAGGGCGTCCGCTTCGGGTGCTGCCCGGGGAGGGGCTGGCGGCGACTGTCCTACCGCCTGGGGACCGAGGCTCCCTGGGCTTCCTCATACGGGATGATGAGTGGTTTTCAGAGACGCTAAAGTTTTGCAAAGTTTGGCATTCTTGTGGCCCCTGTCGCTGCCCACCGCGAGACCTTCCCCGAACCTGTGTCCACTCTTCCCAGGCACCTTGCTCAGAGCACTCGCCTTCTATTTCCAGGAGGAAATCCGGGCATTCAGGGTTCTGACTCTCCACCTCTGGGGAGGAGGGTGGGGGGAGCCTCCCCTGTGCTCTCTGTGCTTAATCTCAGCCAAAAAGAGTCACTAGAAATTTCCTGAACACTCGGCTTTTCTTGGTCCATCATCTTCAGCTGCTTCCCTTGAGCTGCCTTCTCAGACGACTCCAGACACAGACATCACTCCCTTCTCTACCCTCAACCCCACTCCCGTGGCTCCTGTGGCCAGGGACACTATGTCTGTCCCTTTCCTGGACTGTGAGCTCCAGGAGAGCAGGGACCAGGTCTGTCTGCCTTCTTCTCACCGGTCCCAGAGGTCCCAGGAGTTGTTCAATACTTGTTGGATGTTTGAATGGATGAATGAATGAACGCCCCCCTCTCTCTCATTCTGGTCTAGGCGTCAGGAGTGCATGTTCTGGCTCAGCTTCAGCACTGACTCTGGGAGACCTTGACCCAGTTCCAGCCCCTTTCAGGGCCTCCTTTTCTGTGAATTAGAGGCAATTACACTCACCCTCCCAACAACCAGTGACCTTCCATGTATGGCTTTAGACAGTCAGTCTCTGGACCAGTGCACAGGAGGTCTGTTTCTGTGGCCAAGGAGCTTGCCCAGGGCCCTGGGACCTTGAGTCCTGCTGGGCTCCACATCAGCTGACTGCGGCCTGGCTGCAGCCTTGCCAGGAGCGGGAGCAGGGTGGACACACAGTCCTGTGTGGCTCAGCCGCCTCGGCAGTGCCCCAGGGACCTTCACCCGGGAGACACAAAGGCCTCTTGTCCAGCCTCCTCCACATATTGTCCAAGCTGGTCCATGCAGCTTCTAGGGGGCTAGGAATCTCTGTGGCCCCTACTTACAGAGTCCGGGCCTTGGGGTCTCAGTGTGCGGAAGGCCCCCTGGACACTGGAGGCCTCAGCCACGCCCCTTCTTGCCCCTCCCATCAGCCCTCTACTGTAACTGCTGTTTAGGTCCAGAGAAAAAATTCCTTTGTTACCATTATGAGGAGCCAGGGCTCTGCCGCAGCCTCCAGTCGACAGGAAGGTGGGCAGCCCAGGTTCTGCTCCTGCTCTGGTCAAGTCCCGTACTTTACAGCAGAAGAAACTGCATCCCTGAGAAACACAGGGTCTGAGCTACCACAACAGGTGACTTAGGCCTGAGGCACAGAGGCAAGGGATTTGCCCTTGAACACCACAGCCTTGAGTCCCATCTTGCCTCACCTCCTTTGATACTTCTCTGAGCCTCAGTTTCTTCTTCTGCAAAATGGCAATAATGATCCCTTTTTCAGTGGCCCATCTGGTGTCCTTTTTCCAGGGTTTTGCCCATCATCCCCAGTGACCTTGGTTCAAAGGGTTGGGATTCCCCTCTAATAAGGGGCTGGAAGTCTAGGTCTCCTGACATCTTTCCCTGGGCTTTGGAGATCATCCGGTCCAGCAGGCTCCAAATCCCCCAGCTGAGTCTCCTCTACTTAGGGCAGCCTGAGGAGCCCCCATCCCACTTCAACCTGAGCTCCTTTGCTTTTATCTTTGTATTTACTTACATTTTCTTGTAAGAGTTTGATGAACCATGATCCGGCTGGGAACTGAGGCCCAGCGAGTCCCATAGCAAGCCCCACACAAGGCTCCGTGACAGCTGGGTGGAAGAGCATGCAACCAAGCCAGGTCGCCGCGGCGGGGACCGAGGCGGGCTAGTGGCGAAGGCCCAGACACGTCATGGTCCCCACGAGGAGGGGGGACCACGAGAGGAAGCAGGGAGCAAGGCTCCATTAGCAGCAGCGGGTCAGGATGGGGAGGGCAAGCCCAGGAGTGCTTCTCGCCAGGCATTAGGAGGCTTCCTGCCTCTCCAACCCTGAGGAGGCATTTGGCTCTCTCAAGACTTCTCATCTTCCCTCTCTGACTGCTCTCATCTCCCCTGAGAAAACCCACTCTGAGAATTTGTGCTGGGGGTGGAGCCCCGGCCCCGGCTCAGGTCTTGTTGCTCAGCTGGGACATGACACCTCCAAGCCCTCCTTCACAGGTGCCATTACCCCCCTTAGCCATTGCCTGCCTTACACCCTCTGGTGGCCACCACCACCCTCAAGATAAATCCTGGCTCTGCAGGCGACCACACCAGGCCTTCCCCCCCCACCACCACCTCCCCTCCTGCCTCTGCTCCAGTCACACTGCAGTGCTGAGCCCTCACTCGCCTCCTGCCTGGCACTTGCAGCTCCCCCTGCCTGTGCCCCTTGATGCTTCTCCACCCTTGGCCCTTTCCCCTAACTCCCCACCATGGCTCCTCTAAGTCCCAGCCCAGGTGCCCCATCAGGTACCTCCCTCTGTCACATCACTTACCACAGTCTTATCACCGTCGATATCTATCTCCTCCTCTAATGGGGATCTGCTTGAGGGTAGGGCTAGGGTCCCTCCTGTTCACAGTTAAATGTCCAGTACACAGCACTGTCTGTCACCCGGGCAACCTCAATGAATATTTATTGTATGAGTAAATGAGTAAGAACTCTACTGATCACCTTCTTTGTGCTTGTCATTGTCTCTTTTTTTATATAAATTTATTTATTTATTTATTTTTGGCTGTGTTGGGTCTTCACTGCTGTGCGCAGGCTTTCTCTAGTTGTGACGAGTGGGGGTTACTCCTCGTTGCGGTGCGTGGGCTTCTCATTGCTGTGGCTTCTCTTGTCGCAGAGCATGGGCTCTAGGCGCGCGGCCTTCAGTAGTTGTGAGTCGCGGGCTCTAGGGCGCGGGCTCTAGGTCGCAGGCTCAGTAGTTGTGGCGCACGGGCTTAGATGCTCCACGGCATGTGGGATCTTCCTAGACCAGGGATCGGACCCATGTCCCCTGCATTGGCAGGCGGATTCT
Organism: Globicephala melas; assembly: GCF_963455315.2. NCBI lineage: Eukaryota > Metazoa > Chordata > Mammalia > Artiodactyla > Delphinidae > Globicephala > Globicephala melas. Next base: position 50,583,855 of record NC_083321.1, on the reverse strand, counting down.
CAACCACTGCGCCACCAGGGAAGCCCTAGTCATTGTCTTAAATATCTAATTTAATCTTCACCAGAACCCTAAGAGGTAAGTGTTATCTTTATCATTTTACATATAGGGAAACTGAAGTGCAGAAAGTGGAAGTGAATGTCCAAATCACACAGTGAGTCTGTGGTAGGTCTCCTGGCCCTGAAACTGCAGTGGGCTGGGAAGGAAGGCCCTGCTGAGTTCCCGGAGTGATGACTGAGCCATGGCACTGGGACCCACGCTGCAGCTCTGGTTACACAGGGCTGGGCTGGCTCCAGCAGCCTTGTCTTGCTAGCTCTCTGGACTGCTGCATCGGCCTGGACCATCCCTGCCTCCCTCACCGACCGGGAACTGTGCTTCTCAGATTTCCAGGGCAGGGGCCAGGCCTCTGATGTCAAATGCGGCCTGGAAGCTCTGGCTCTTGGCATGCCAAGATGCTGGCACCCAGGGGAGGCAGCCCCAGAGGCAGGAAGCCTGGTCCAGGCCTAGGCAAGCCTCTGTTCTACCTTTCTACGAGCAGGACCAGCTACATAATTTGAGGGACCCAGGGCAAAATGAAAATGCAGACCCCTTATTCAAAAATTAGTATGAATCTCAAGATGGGACAGTAGAGCATTAAATCAAGTACAGGGACCTTCAAAGCATGGGTCAACGCCTGTGAAGCCAGTCCTATCCTCAGAACTTGGTTTCTTCATCTGTCAAATGATGGCCACCTGGCCAGGCAGTGATAAGGATGAGGTGGGAGATGTAATCAGGAGTTTCAGTGGACAGCGTGAGGTTGGGTAGGGGTCCGTGTGGCCATCATTTGTTGTTTACCTCCCAGCACTAACTAGCAGACCAATTCTTGTCAGGAGTTTGATTCCTCACACAGCTCCTTTTCATGAACTAAAAACTAAGGCTCAGGCAAAATGGCTTGGTCAGGGTCACACAGAGACTCAGTGGGGGAAGCCAAGATCAGAGCCCTGGCCAGTCTCTCTGCAAAATTGGTGCTTTTTGTAACACAGGCAGAGAGAGAAGGGCAAGAGGGAGGGGGTTGCTGCTCAGGACAAAGAAGGCCACTGTGCAGACACAAAGACCTGACCACAGAGGCCCCTGCAGGGGCTGGGCCAGATGGGTGGATAGAAAAGCCCCTTGGTGACTGGGGGAGGTGCCAGGAGCTGCCTCCCAGCCTCTCCCTGGTTGTGATGGGGGTGGGGAGGAGGTGGCAAGCAGAAGCTGGGAAATGGGTCAAGGAGGAGAAACAGACTCAGGGCCAGGCCCCTTATCCCAACCCCAGGCCCAGGCCACCAGAGCCAGAGCTCCCCACTCTGCCTCTCCCCAGCTTCTCCTGGGCAGCCTGCCAGCTGAAGGGATCCGCCACCCCCCCCCCCCCCCCCCCGCACACCACCCACCACCTTGCTTTCCCCCACCTCAGTGAGAGTGGGGCTCGTCAGGGAGCTGACCATCTGACAGCTCCAACCTTACAATCCTGCTCAGAAACTTCTGGCTACTCTCCATCCCCCACAGCGGGAGGAAGCATAAGTACCTCAGTGTGTCATTCAAGGTCCTTCGTGACCTGCCCTGTTGACCTTTCCACATCCCCCCGTCCCCACTCCCTATCAGCCTTCCACAACCTAGTCACATGAGGCATCCCACAGTTTTCCAAATCACTCAGTCCGTTCACACAAAACCTTGCGTTTGCTCATGCTTTTCCTTCCTCCTGGAGAGATCTTTCCCCCTGCTCATTGCTGACTGGAATCCTTTCTCCTTCACTAACCAGTTCAAGGCCCCCTCTACCAGACAGCTTTCCGCTACCCCCACGGTTGGATGTAACCTCCGCTCTGCCCCAATGTTGGATTCACCCATTCTTTTGCAGAGCTTACCCCAGTCTGGCTTGAGTAGTTTGGATCCATAAAGCCTGCCTGGAGGAGGGGGCATTTGAGCTGGGCCTTAAAGAGTAGGTGGACTTGACTGGTGGATGACAGTGGTAAGCAACCAACAAGAGCTCACAGAACCAGCTCTCTCTCAAACAGTTTATTTAAATCAATCTATTTGGTTCAGATAGCAAGGGGTCCATAGTTCAGAATGGCAGGAGGTGAGTGTGGGGGGCCGGGTCAAGGGATAGATAAACTGCAATGGCCAAGTCATGACAGGTTTTATATGACATACCATGGACATTTTTTTGTTTGCTTGTTTAAAACACACCTGAATTTATTTCTCAGCTCTATGGTTTACTAAGTAATTCTGCTTTTATCTTTATTATTTTCTTCCCTTTAATTACCTTGGGGTAGCTTTTCTGTTCTTTTTCTACAATCTTATTAAAGTGAATGCCTATTTTGTTTCTTGGCATTTTTTTAAATAACATAAGTATTTAAAGCTATGTTTTCCCTCTGAATTTAGCTTTGGCTGCACATTGTACGTTTTGATATGTAAAGTTTTCTTTATCATTATTTTATAAATAGTTGGTCATTGAATTTTTTATTTCTCTTTGACCCAGTAAAAGTCTTTTTAGGGGAATATTTAGGCTTAGGAGTTGTTTGTTTTGTTTAAAAGGAATATTGTGTTATGAATTTCTAGTTTTATTTCAGGTGTATAGTGGGACGTTGGTTTAATTAAAGTCTGTAGTTTATGTATATTTTATTTTTTAGGATTTACTTTTTATGTGTTCTATGGAATTTTTAAAAGGAGATGTGTGTTCACTTTTTATAGGATCCATCTTTTGATATTTTATTAGTTTAGTTGAACCATACACATACACACACATACATTTTAAAATAATGTATATCCATATTTATTTTTAGCCTATGTAACCTATCAGACTGATAATGATGTATCTCTTAATACTTTTTTATTTACATTAACTTCTCCTTCTATTTGTACTTCATCTATTTTGATGCTCTATGATTCAATATATAAAAGCCTTCCTCATTATGGATTTTTTTTTTTTTTTTTGGCTGCGGGCAGGCTTTCTTTAGTTGCAGTGAAGGGGGGCTACTCTTTGTTACGGTGCACGGGCTTCTCATCGCGGTGGCTTCTCTTGCTGTGGAGCACGGGCTCTAGGCTCAGGCTTCAGTAGTTGCAGCGCGCAGGCTCAGTACTTGTGACATGCAGGCCCTAGAGGGCACAGGCTTCAGTAGTTGTGGGGCATAGGCTCAGTAGTTGTGGCACAAGGGCTTAGTTGCTCCACGGCATGTGAGATCTTCCCGGACCAGGGATCGAACCTGTGTCCCCTGCATTTGCAGGTGGATTCTCAACCACTGCACCACCAGGGAAGTCCATGGATTGTATTTTTTAAATGAATAAAAGTATCCCCCTTTTAGCCCATTTAATGCTTTTAGTCACAATTTTTATTATTTCTTATATCACTCTTACCATCCCTTACTATGCACTTACCTAACATAGCTTTGTTTGTGGTTTTTAATGTAAATTTTCTTTGTCTTTTAATTTTTTTACTTAAAATTTTGAATGAATAATGTATCTACGTTTCAACAATTAAAAATACAAGAAAAAAAGATATACAGAGAAAAGCCTGCCTCCATTCTCCATTATTCATCTACCCACTTCCCACTTCTCCCTTCACCCATAAGCTGGAAAGTGGTTTCATTATTTTCTTGTGTATCCTTGAGTTTCTCTGTGCAAATACAAATATTTCTACTTATTTTCCTTTTTTTTTAAACGCAATCCATTTTATTTTTTTATTTTTTTTATTTTTGTGTTTTTGCGGTACACGGGCCTCTCACTGTTGTGGCCTCTCCCGTTGCGGAGCACAGGCTCCGGACACGCAGGCTCAGCGGCCATGGCTCACAGGCCCAGCCGCTCCGCGGCATGTGGGATCTACCCAGACCAGGGCACGAACCCGTGTCCCCTGCATCGGCAGGTGGACTCTCAACCATTGCGCCACCAGGGAAGCCCTAATTTATTTTTATTTATTTATTTTTGGCTGCATTGGGTCTTCGTTGCTGTGTGCGGGCTCTCTCTAGTTATGGTGAGCAGGGGTTGCTCAGCAGTTGTGGTGCAGGGGCTTAGCTGCTCCGCAGCATGTGGGATCCTCCTGGACCAGGACTCGAACCCACATCCCCCACATTGACCCTCAACCACTGCGCCACCAGGGAAGTCCCTATTTTCCTTTTTTCAAAACACAAACATAACATACACAATACACAGAATCTTGCATTTTATCACTCAATTGTACCTCTGGGATTTTTCTTAATCTTCCTTCTTCAACTTGCACATTGCAAGTTTCCTCATTCTTTCTAGGGGCTGCAGAGTATCCCATCGTATAGAGGTTCCAGAATGTATTTAACCAATTCTGTGTTGGTAGACATTTGGATTGTTTCCAATTTTTGCTAGTACAAACAATGTTGCATTGAATAGCTGTGTGCATACTTTTTGTCCATGTAGGAAAATTTCACAGAAATATTATTACTAAATCAAAAGTATTGTGCATTTGTAAATTTGATAACTACTGCTGAATTGCATGTCATTGGGTTGTACCAATTTACCCTCCCATCAGCACTGTGAGAGAACTTATTTCTCCATAGCTTCACCAACACCGTGATAGCAAACTAGCAATTTTGCCAATCTGATAGGTGAAAAATCTTGTCTCGGTGTATTTGGATTTGCATTTCTCTTATTTTGAGCACATCTTTCCATAACAAAAGAGGCACTTAAGATCTATGTGCATTTCTTTTTCTATTATATCCTTTAACCATTTTTCTATTAGGTTGTTGGGCTTATTGATTCCTATTAGCTTTTTATATTTTAGGAAGATTATCTATCCCTCTGTTATCTGAATTAAAAATGGTTCTTCCCAACTTATCATTTGTCTTTTGAATTTACTTAGGTTTTTCTTTTTTAATTGTAGAAGTTTTTATTTTTCTGCTATTGAATTGATCAATCTTTTCTCTTATGGTTTCTCGATTTTGAGCCATAATTAGAAAATCCTTTCCTACTCTAAGATCTTTTCCCCATGTTTTCTTTTAACACTCATATCCTATTTTTTACTTATATATCTTTACTACACTTGGACATTATGTGTATTTGAAGTATTTCCGATGAGCAGAATATAGTCTAGTTGAATTTTATTTTTAAACATGAGGCTGAGAATCTTTGCCTAGCATAGCATAATTTATTTATATCTATTTCATAACTGATGTAGTCTCATTTTACTTCTTTATTTTCGTGTTTCCTTATTGCTTTGTTTTTTCTTCTCTGCTATACATTCTAGGTTTTTCTTGTTTTTATCTTCTATAATGGTTTAGAAAGTAGAGCTCCAGTTTGTAATTCTATAAGCCTTCAGATTGTCAAGCACATATATTTAAACTCATATGTACCCAGTTACTAAAGTCAATAAAATGTGTCACTTATTGATTATGTGCTAGACACGGTGCTGGCTGCTTTCCCTGAGTCTCTACTGCTGTCTGCATTTTACAGACAAGGAAACAAAGCTCAGAGTGCCTAAGTAGCCTCCCCAATTTTCGATGATCTCCTCTGGATGATACGAAATTTAGTAGGCTTCAGGCCATCAGGGCCACCCCTGGAGCTGGAATGGAAGAAATCTCACTTAAACAACATGGCTGAAAAGGAAGGAGGAGTGAATTCTTCGAAGTCAAATCCCCAAAGGATTCAAAAATCCCCACAGTGGATTTCACAAGGGCCTCACAACCCTGTGATATCAAACTGTTGGATTCCTGCCAGTCTGATAGGTGAAAAATCACGTTTCCTGTAGTTTGGGTTTGCATTTCTCTTATCAGGGAAACAAGCATCCTTTCATGTTTGCAAGTCATTTGCATTTCCATTTCTATAAACTGCTTGTTCACATCCTTTGCCCACTTGGGAAGCATCCAGCAAATAACCACTATATCAAAGCTTCCTGGGGCATGTGTTTGTTTTGAGAATACCAAGCAGATGACTTTTAGAGGTTTATTCTGTTTCTCACAGAAAATCATTTCAGACATAATAAACTCTTCATCTGAATTTTCAGAACAGTTTTCTTCCTCCTGTGTGTAGGATCTTTTCACAGGTCCCGTGTCGATTGTTTTTGTTCACTCTTGCTCCACCAGGCAGAGGAAAAGCCAGGCCATGCACCGCCTCCTGCCCCTCTCAGCTTTACGTTGCATTGCTTAATAATGGTGGAAGTCTCAGTCCCACCGTGAAACAGATGTTGTAGACACAAAAAAAGAGAAGCTGATGGGGTTTATTAGGGAATTATCACCAACATCATCAATAATAGCTGGAACTTAAATATCACTATCTATCTATATTTATATCTATATCTAGTGTATATTATATGTAGTATATAGCATATATAGTATAATATATAGTATAGTATATACAGGTACACTTATTTATATATATGTATGTGTATATGTATATATACTAAATATATACACACTAAATTTACACACATGCACGTAAATTTAGTTCTCACAACAATGCTCTAAATTGGTATTACTACTATCCCCATTTTACAGGTGACAAAGGTGAGGCACAGAGAGGTTAGGTTACTTGCCCAAGCTCACACAGTTAATAACTGATGGAGCCAGGACTCTACCATGACTTTCTGGCACTGGAATCCATGCCCTCAACAACCCTGACGGTTGGGGTATGGCCAAAAGTCCATTTAGTCATTGCTGTCCCTGTGTCCCTGAGAGAAGAGTAAGCAGTGGGAGTTAGTCTGTTTTATTTACTTTGGAACCATTGGTTCTTCATTCATTAATTCATTTAATCCTATGATTCACTCATTCAACAAATATGTATTGAGTGCCTATTATGTGCCAAGGCATGTGCTAGGTGCCAGAGGCATCAAGATAAATTTTAGACACGGTTCTTGTCCTTAAGGAGCTTGCAGTAAAGGAGAAGGGAGGCACGTGGTCAGTTAATGACACAGTATGACACATGCTATTCTGTTTCAGAGGGAGAAGCAAGTGGTGTGTCATCCAAGAATGTGTTTCTCAATCTGTCCCTGTCTACCATCTAGTTAGTGAAATTTCTCCCTCACACTTTGCCTTATGATCCTCTCTTATCTTTAGTTTATATAGTATCATGGCAAGTTTTTGTAGTATTGCTTATCTTCCTGATCATATCACAGGGAAAATGATAGTGGAATGATCAGTCATGTCTACCCTAATTTTTTTTTTTCATCCAAGAAACGTGGCCTTGTTCCTGAGAGTGATGGAGAGCCAGGAAGGGTTCTGAGTAGGACAGACGGGCACTTTAGAATGAGGTCTCTGGATGTAGTGTGGAAAATAAATTGGATGGGGGAGGTGAGGCAGGCAGTGCAATGAGAAGGCTGCTCAATAGTTCAGGTGGAGGAGGAGATCTGAGCAAATTCTGTGGCTGGGGGAAAGGGGAAGGGTATGGATCCAAGGAATATTAAGGGAATGGAATTCAAGGGATTTACTAATTCATCCAATAATGTTTAATGCGCATCTACTAAGCACTGGCACTGTGCCAGGTGCCAGGACTACAGCAGAAAACAAGATAGACACAGTCCCTGCTTTCATTCAGTCTAGAAGGAAAAGATAGACAATTGAAGCTTTTACAATAAAAGATAATAAATGATGTGACAGGACACTACAGAATAACAGAAGGGAGACATGGAGGGTGTGAGGGAGGAGTCCAGACTGATGCCTGGATTTCTACCTTGGCTGTAGAAGTAGATGGTGGTATCATTATCTGAGCCAGGGAACTCAGGAGGGCAGAACCCCATGGATGTCTCTTGGAGTCCCCCAAGCCCAGGACACGCAGGAGAAGGGGAGGTGGTGAGCAAATGACCATTGAATGAATAAATAAATGGATGAGGGCTTGTGGATACTCCCCAGCCCCCAGCCTGACTCTGAAAGAGGAAGATGGGGAGTGGTCCAGAAAGAAACTTGAAGTTTCAGGAATCCCAGTGGTTACTCAATACCTGCAAACCACTAACCTCTTTTCAGTTACCCAACGGGCCACATGCGGCAGCTGTCACTTTCTTCTGATGTCCAGCAACCAGAGCTGGGCTGCCATGACTCAATATATTTGGGGCCTGGGCAGCAGGCAGACTCAGCATAGCCCTTGGTTATTCAGAGGCCATCAGCCTGGGCCCCACAGAGTGTTGGAGGAACTGAGGGAGGAGAGAACCAGCCTTGCAAAGTCCCTGGGTACATGTCCCCCGAGTTAGGGACCCTTCCTCTGGCTCCCACATCCCCCATGGGCCCTCTGTCTCGGCATTGAGACCCCATCTCTGGGTCTATCTGCCTCCATCCAAGGGCAGGGACTGGGTGATCACTCTTTGTATCCCCAGCCCCCAGCCCAAACAACCATTTCTCCCCAGCACATGATAGAAATTGTTTCTTGAGTTAGTTCGTAGTGCTATGCCTTCACCCCCAGGGCTTAGTCTCCTCGACCCGCAGGAGAAGCCCCGCTAGCAGCCACACAAACACCAGTCCCATTCTTGGCATGTGGCAAGGATACCCATGGTGGGACTTCCTGATGGTGCCGTGGTTAAGACTCTGCGCTCCCAATGCACGGGGCCTGGGTGCGATCCCTGGTCAGGGAACTAGATCTCACATGCATGCCGCAACTAAGAGTTCACATGCCACAATTAAGGAGCCCACGTGCTGCAACTAAGGTGCCCGCCTGCCACAACTAAGACACAGCGCAACCAAATAAATAAGTAAATAAATATTAAAAAATAAACCAGAATATATTTTAAAATTCATTTCAAAACAAAAGGATGCCTATGGTTATGTCCCTGAGTGGGCAGGCTGAGGCTCTGAAAGCATCTGAGCAGGTAGGAAAATACACCAACCCACTGCCCCACCACTCCCCCCCGAGCCTGTCAATATCTGAGAGTCTTAGAATTGTAGAATCTTAGAATCTGAAGGACAGAAAGGCCCTCTGTGGTCATGACCTCCAATTGCCCTTTTGTGAAATTCCAACTGTCCTGTCCAGGCCCTGATCACAGTGCCCTTGGCAACAGGAACTCACCGCAACCTGGGATCTGGGACCTGCCTTATGTGATTTCCCTGAGGGTATCCTTTCTGTCTTCAAGCCCACACAAACCCCAGCTGCCCCCAGGGACCAGAACGGGCCACCAGAGCCAGGGCTGGGGATGGGAGTGGGGTCCCTGCAACTGTTACCTCCAGCTCTCTGCCGTCCCCAAGAGATGAGGAAGTAAGCAGGAGATCCTTTCTCCAAGGCCACAGTTAAATTGTCATCACATGCAATAACCAAACGATCAATGGGGCTGCATCAAGGTCAAGTAGGGCAAGAGACAGGCCACTTTACCAAGCAGGAAGCTGAAGTGTTGTAGACTATTTTAAGGTCATGTGCAATCGTGGTTAAAAGCACCGGTTACGTATGAGCTGTATGACCTGGTGCTTAATCTTTCTGGCCTTAGTTTTCTTGTAGGTAAAATGGGACACTGACCCGGTGGGCTTGCTGTGTGGATTAAATGAATGTACACAAAGGGTCAGCCCAGTATAGCACTAAGGAGGCACTCAGTGAATCCGGGCTCTCACATGGAGATGTCTGGAGGCCACGTGAGCCGAACAACGCCCCTGGCTCCTCAGGACCCAGAGTCCGTCCAGGCTGATGGCCAACTGCAGTGCCATTGGGAAGAGAGAGGCCTGCTCCATCCTGGCAATTGCCCAGTGCTGTTGGCTGTGCCCGTCTTGCGGTCTCCCCACCCCTCGGGGCTTTTCTACCTGAAAGTGGGCTAGGGCTCTCCTTCCAACTCTTGAGTCACTTATTTGTGTGGCTCTTCAAGCAAAATGTCATGTGTTTACTGAAGTTTCCCAAGTGCCTGCTGGGAACAGAGCCCTGTGTGGGAGGTCCAGGGGACCAGAAGAACCGCTGAGAGTGGGTCCAGGGAGGTGGGGAATGCCACACAGCCAGCCCCGGGCAAGGCAGGAAGTGGCCAGGCGAAAACTGCAGGCAGCTTCCATGGAACCCCACAGCTATCCCAGTTAAATTCATTCTCAAGTACGTATTAGACAAAGTTTTTTTTTAATGGCTATAGAAATTATGTCTCTTCATTAAAAAACATCTGAAAAATACAGAAAAATATAAAACAAAATAAAAGTTCTGACAGTCCTAATCCACACAGATAACTGATGTTAAGATTGTGGTGTGTTTTGTATCAGAGTTTTCTATGCATTGTAACCTAGTCATAATGCACATACAATTGTATCCTCTGCTTTTTTTTCACTCACCATCATGGCACAAATAAACATTTTCCTGGGATTTTACAACCTAGTCATTTTATTTTATTTTATTTTATTTTATTTTGGGCCGCGCTACACGGCTTGTGGGATCTTAGCTCCCCAACCAGGGACTGAACCCGTGCCCTCAGCAGTGAGAGTGCAGAGTCCTAAACACCGGACTGCCAGGGAATTCCCTATAACCTAGCCAGTAAAATTCTACCCTGTTGATTTCAGCTCATCATTCTTACAAAAATCCTTAACTTGTGTTGAGATTTAGCTGCCTCTTCCCAGGATAGAAGGGTGCTGGGTGCCAGCCTGGAGGAGAAGGGAGAAAGAGGAGGAGAGGAAGGAGAGTGGAGGTGAAGAGAAAAAACCAACCCCACTGGAGGTTCATTCTCTTTTCCCCTCTCTCCCCGTCAGGCTAAATCTGTTTCTCAGTATTGAAAAACACAAGGGAGTCATCTGACCCCCAGAGTCACCTGGGCATACCTGATGTCCTTCTGAATCTTTCCCCTGCTCATTCCATACACCCTTCCCTAAAAGGAAGGGAGCTCACTCCCTGGTGGGTCAAAAGCCTTCTTTCCTGGGCACCAGTCCTGCAGACCCTGGACAACAAAGACCCTGCTCCAGCCTCCCTGCCTACACTTGGATCCTGTGCCCACTTGTCACGTGACCTGGTTTCCAGGCCTCTGTAGTCTGGTCACCTTCTCCTGACCCACAGCATACCCCAACATGTCAGAGAGGCCTGAGAGCTCAGGTGGGTCTGGCTGAGTGTGCAGCAGAGCAGGGCAGTCACCTCTCTTCTGAATGCTATGTCTCTGTTAATGCCTCCTTCATTTGCTTGTTTGGTAGCTGTTGTCTTGGCTCACATAGAGTTGTGCTCAGCTCAAACTCTGAGCTCGTTTTTGCATTATTTTTGGTAAATCAGTTCACCCACATCCTGTGCTTGGACAATCATTTGAAGAAATCTACTGCAAGACTTGATTCTTTGCTCTCTTTATGTATTTGAATTGTGATTCAACTCTTTCTCTTGGCTTCTTGTAGGAGAATTTGATACATGTGTGCTGTCTTTATCCAACCTATTGATAAGATGATAACTTGACAGGCCCAAGACAGAAATCCCCTTCCCACAGGCCCTAGTCCATAACCAGAGCTGCTACATAAGTTTGACCAGCTTCCTAAAAACCTGTGAAGATATATCACCTTCTTTAAAAATCTAATCATGCAGAGGTATACACAAAAGAATTGAAAACAGGTACTAAAACAGATATTTATATGTGAATGTTTATAACAGCACTATTCACAATAGCCAAAAGGTGGAAACAACCCAAATGTCCAGGAATGGATGAATGGATGAACAAAATGTGGTAGATTCATACGATGGAATATTACTCAGCCATAAAAAGAATGAAGTTCTGACACATTCTACAGTGCAGATGAACCTTGAAAACATTACTCCACGTGAAAGAAGCCAAACACAAAGGGTCACATATTATGATTCCATTTATATGAAATATCCAGAATAGGTGTGGGGGCTGAGGAGAGAGGGAAATGAGGAGTGACTGCTTAACGGCTATGGGCTTTCCTTTTGGGGTGATGAAAACATTTGGAACTAGATAGAGGGGGTGGTTGTACAACACTATGAATGTATAAATGGCACTGAATCACGCAGTTTAAAACGGTTAATTTTATGTTAAGTGAATTTCACCTCAACTTAAAAAATGCAACTGCAGGGCTTCCCTGGTGGCACAGTGGTTGAGAATCTGCCTGCTAATGCAGGGGACACGGGTTCGAGCCCTGGTCGGGGAAGATCCCACATGCCGCAGAGCAGCTAGGCCCATGAGCCACAACTACTGAGCCTGCGCGTCTGGAGCCTGTGCTCCGCAACAAGAGAGGCCGCGATAGTCAGAGGCCCGCGCACCGCGATGAAGAGTGGCCTCCATTTGCCACAACTAGAGAAAGTCCTGGCACAGAAACGAAGATCCAACACAGCAAAAATAAATAAATTAATTAATAAACTCCTACCCCCAACATCTTCTTTAAAAATAAAAAATGCAACAGCAAAACGAAAACAAATGCATCTGCAAAAGAAAAAAATCCAATGCATTCACCAGACAACCTTGTGCCAAGTACCGGGGACACTGAGATGAAGGAGACCAGCTCCCTGTTTTGGCCTGGTAGAGCCCAAAGCCTTTGACACTAACAGGGCGCTACCCTCTGAGATTCACCATCCTTTTTGTGGGTTCCCTCATTGGTTACTATTAACACCACCATGGTGTTCCAGGGGTGCTGCCCCTCCCATCTTAGTGACTGGGCTGTTAGAACACAGAATGCATCCTCTTAGTAACTTTGCAGTGGAGAAACCTGACAGACATAACCTTGGCCATGTGATCAAGGTTAACATCCACAGTAATGAGTCATGTTGATCGAATGTACCCTCGATCTGACGTGATGAGAATAGCACTTTACCTGTGAGGTCTTACTCCTAAGGACTCTTAACTCTAGTCTAATCACGAGAAAAACATCAGGAAAACCCAAATTGAGAGACAGTCTACAAAATACCTGACCAATACACCTCAAAACTGTCAAGGTCATCAAAAACAAGTAAAGTCTAAGCAACTGTCCAGACCAGAAAGAGGGTAGGAAGGCATTATAACTAAATGTGAGGAAGTATCCTGAGATGGAGAAAGGACATTAGGTAAAAGTTAAGGAAATACAAATAAAGTATGGACTCTAGTTAGTTGACAATAGTGTACCAATACTGGTTCGTTAGTTGTGACAAATACAAGATGTTACAATAGAGGAAACTGGGTGGGGGAGTATATGAGAATCCTCTGAACAATCTTTGCAACTTTTCTGTAAATATAAAACTATTCTTGGGACTTCCCTGGTGGTCCAGTGGTTAAGACTCCGCACTTCCACTGCAGAGGGCACAGGTTCGATCCCTCATCAGAGAACTAAGATCCTGCATGCTGTGCAGCATGGCAAAAAAACAAAAACAAACCAAAAAAAAAGCTATTCTTTTAAAAATTTTATTTATTTTAAAAGATTATCTTAAAAATGTATCCTTCTAGGGGCTTCCCTGGTGACGCAGTGGTTGAGAGTCTGCCTGCCAATGCAGGGGACACGGGTTCGTGCCCCGGTCCGGGAAGATCCCACATACCGCGGAGCGGCTGGGCCCGTGAGCCATGGCTGCTGAGCCTGCGCGTCCGGAGCCTGTGCTCCACAACGGGAGAGGCCACAACAGTGAGAGGCCCACGTACCGCAAAAAAAAAAAAAAAGTATCCTTCTAAAATCCTTACAAGGGCTATAACAAGGCTGTTCAGATAGAGGTGACAATGGAGAAATGAACAGAGTGGAGTGTGACCTGCTAAACAGTTTGGTGTAACAGGTGTCATTTGTTCTCGGGTGCTAAGTGACCCCAGGGAGAAAAATAAGGGCTTGCCTGATTGCGACCCTACTTTCCAAGTTCCTCAGCAGCCTCTTCCTGACTTGGGAGCCCCCTTGTAGACACCAATACCTTTAAAAATCCAGACTAAGAGTCAGGGTTTCTCTTCCATAGCCAAGGACCCCATAGCAGTTCTGCTTTCCAGACCCTGGACCACACATCTTCCCCAGAGGACTTACATGGGGAAGAAATTTAGGTGAGATGCCTCATTGCCTTTTCACAGGTATAGTTTCGAGGCCTGATGGTTGTGTTCTAAATCAAAAGTAGAATGATATTTTAGTCCTACATAATATCCATAGATGCTCCCACCCATTAATCAGGGATTATTTCCTTCTCTACTGAGCAAATATTCCTCCATTTGGTACGTGATATCATGGATGCCTTTGAACGAGGCCTTTCTCAAATACAAATGCAGGGCAGGGCACCGTAGAAGTTAAGAGGAATGGTTTAGAATAAACAACCCTAGATTCAAACCCTGATTCCATCACTTGTTAATTTACTTAAACCCTATGACCCTGTTTCCCCCACTGTAAAATAAGGATGATAATAATAATGTCTATTTTATAGGATTGTTGGAGGAAGAGATAATTCATGCAATGTGTTTAGCACAGAACCTGATATAAGGTCTCAGGTTCCTGTCAAGTTTCTTGGATGGAGCTGATGAGAAATCCACAGGCTCCAGGGAAGTGGCACCTGCCACCAAGGCCACTAGTCCCTGAGTGAAACAGAAGCCAGAATAGAGAGAGAGGACTGGCTGGATCCTGGAACAAATAGGAGGAAAGGAAGGGGTAGCAAAGGATCTATCCACAGCCAAACTTGACTCTGAGGGTTGCTGGTGAGGAGACTGGCACAGAGTGGCTCTCAAGGTCTCAGGCATGTCTGTATCCAACAGTACGCTATATTCTCCGAGGCAATCGTAAGATGAATCATCGTGAAAACTGCCCCACACCCACTCCTGTGAGGACTTGCCCTGTACCGGGTACATACCTGGAGAGGCCAGCGAAGTCCAGGAGGTCCAAGACGTGGGTTTTGATGTGGCCTGAGCTCCTGGAGCCCTCTAGTTGAAGGACCGTGAGGAGGCTTGTGTGGTACACCCAGGGGCAGCCAGGGTGGCAGAACAGTCGGAAGCCTCTGGGCGTTTCACCCCCAATTGCACCCTGGTGCCCAGCACTGTACCTGGCACACAGTAGGTGCTTACTGAGCACACAGATGAGAGAATGAAAGGTACCTGTCCTCAAGTCCTTCACAGTCTAGCAGAGGAGACATGGCATACTGCAGACCCATGAAGCATCTTGCCCAGAAGGAAGCCTGGATTGTGGCCATTGAATACCTTGAGGGAGCGAAGCACTTGCAGGGTGATGCGTGGTAGGATGGTGTGAGCCTGGGCCACGGAGGAGGAAGGCTGTGTCTGCATAAGGGGACCAGCTACCCCAAGAGTACTGAAGAGTGCATGACTCAGGGTAGGGCAGGGCTGTGGGCTGGAGGAAGGGTGGAGTACCCTGGGAAAGTGCCAGTGAACCCCAGGAGGAGCCAGCCTCATCTCTGCCTTCCTGATTCCTTCCCTCCTTTATTGTTTCTGTGCAAAGGCTGCTGCACAGTTCAGAAACAAGCAACAGCTTTACTGGCATCTGCAGCATGAGTAGCAAAGTTCAGAATGGGATAAAGCTGGAGTTGAGTTTCTCAGGGCCGAAAATAGGCAACATCTCAGAGATTACTTTAAAAATAAGGGCGGGGACTTCCCTGATGGTCCAGTGGGTAAGACTCCACGCTCCCCAATGCAGGGGGCCCAGGTCTGATCCCTCGGTCGGGCAACTACATCCCGCATGCCCTAACAAAGATCCCACATGCCCCGACAAAGATCCCGCATACCGCAACTAAAACCCGGTGCAGCCAAAATAAATAAATTTTTAAAATAATAATAAAAATAAAGATAAGGGCGGCTCAGGCTGACAAAAGCTTGAGCCTCAACATTGGATAAAGCTGGGTTAAAATCCTGGTTTAGCCTAAACTCCTAGCACCTGAATTCCCTGCTTCTTTAATCTGGGTATTGGAAATGGTGTTGGTAGGGGCCTGGCTCTTTGAGTTGGGGCTCAGTGTCTGGTATGTGGACATCACCTGTCACTGTCACTGCACTGCCCCAGACCATGGCTGTGAGCAGCCTGGGCAAGCAGATGCTGAAAGCAGCAGGGGCCTCCACGTAGGGCAGAAAGCCACTCGCCTTACCTGATATTGCTGAGTGACTGTTTTCGTCTACAAAAATTGCCCCAGCAACACCTGATGCCCTGAGTATGACTGGTCCTCTCAGCCAGCCGGGAGCAGCCGTACCCTCCCTCAGCTCTCTATCATTTCATCTTCCGTTCTGGGTTCTCAGCCCAGTGCTAGAGAGCATGAGAGAAGAGAAAAACCCTGCCCCTGCCCTCTGGAAATGTAGGATCTCGCAGGACAGGTCACCCTCCAAGCAATGGCACGTCATGACGCTAAGCCTCCCCAGGCCACAGGGCCACAGCACTGGAGCTCTTGGCTCTCAGCCTCCTCTGCACTGATCCTCTACGCCATCCACACCCCTCCCCCACTTAGTTCATTGCACACACCTGGCCTTCACCTGCCCTCTTCCCTCCGTCTGGAAGGCCCTTCTTCCAACTCCAATGGGGAAGGTCTCCTGGGAGGCCCTTCCTCCACTGTTCGCCCCCAGCACTTTCATTTTTTCCACTGATTGAAGCCTGCTCTGTGGTAGGGCCCGAATAAAACAGAACAGGTAGGGCCCCACTGGCACAAAGCCTCTAGTCACGTGGACCGGTCAGTCCTGTGAAAGCACGATCATCCTGCTGTTTTGTGATCGTTTGTGTGCCTGTCTCCCCACTAGACTGTGAGCTCCAGGGAGGCAGGGGCTGTGTCTGTCCTGATCACTGTTGCGTGTCCAGCACCTGCTACCTAGAGGGCACTTGGCTGGTTGAATGGCTCTGTGACAGTGAGTCTGACAACACTCTGGGAACTCAGAGGAAGCGGTCCTGATGCTAAAGAACAGCTGAGGGAGCTTCCTGCAGTGGGTAGAGTTTGTATAGGAGGGAAAGGGGCAGGAATAGAGCAAGGGTGTGGAGGTAGGTCTGAGTCTGGGCTGTGCCAGAGATGATGGGGAGACCTGCCTGCCTTATTGGGAGGAGGGGTGGTGACGTCAGCTGGATACGGGGCAGGAGGAGTTCAAAACAGCTCTTGGTTTCCCCCAACTCCTGGTTCTCCCTCCCTCATCCCCCTACCTTCTAACAAGGCATCAAGACGTCCATGGATAAGGGACTCAGAGAGCAGCAAGGTAGGTGGCCAGAACTCTGGTCATCTGAGCGTCTGGGACCTTCCTCTGTTGAAGTCCCGGCTCTAGTCACCTTTCCCACCTGGAGTTGCCAGGTAAAATACAAGACACCCAGTTAAATTCAGACAAACAATGAGTAATTATTTAGCATAAATAACACTGGGGACATGCTTATACTAAAAAGTTATTCATTGCTGACCTGAAATTCAAATTTTTATTTGCTAAGCCTGGCAACCCTTTCCCCACCCCACTCACCCCTGCCTTGGGCCTCCGGGAAGCCATCAGAGAGATCCTGGGCCTCCTGCGATATACTCAACAGAGGCAGAATTTAGATGGAAGAGATACTGAAGATTATTTAGTCTCATCCCTTGCCCCATGGACTGGGAGACTGAGGCCCAGAGGGGACAGGCACTGGCAAGTCCTTGGGCCCCTCCCAACTTCCTAGCTGTAACTTGGGCCTCCTGGAGAGCAGAAGGACCCTTGAGGGTAGGGGTTTAGGAAAGGCCAGGGCCTTCCTGGGTAAGGCAGGGCAGGGAGCCTCCAGGTTAACCTACCCCCAGGCAGTTTCCTGGATCCTGACACCCCAGGTGAGTCACCACCTGCCAAACTACACCTAGAGCAGTTCCAAGGCCCTGCTGGGCTTGCTGCCCGAGGAGTTGGATGGGGGGGGATGGGGGGGGAAGGGATAGGGGGGCTGGGTGGGAGGGGGTTCTCTTGGGCTGGAGCAAGTGGGTGGGGCTGGACTTCACGGGAGAGGCCTGGCTAGCCCCCTCAGGCACTTCAGAGATGACTCAGTTTCACTCCCAATGAAGAAAATAGGTGGGGGGGCAGGGGAGCGTGGTAGAGGCAGGAACTTGATCAAAATCATCCAGGCGGGCTTCCCTGGTGGCGCAGTGGTTGAGAGTCCGCCTGCCGTTGCAGGGGACACGGGTTCGTGCCCTGGTCCAGGAAGATCCCACATGCCGTGGAGCGGCTGGGCCCATGAGCCATGGCCGCTGAGCCTGCGCGTCCACAACGGGAGAGGCCACAACAGTGAGAGGCCCGCGTACCGCGCAAAAAAAAAAATCACCCAGGCAAGTCAGACCCACAGGCCAGGGTTTTTCTATCAAATTGTTATTCCATGCTCCCTGCTGAACCTGCTCACTCCCCTCCCTGCTCTGTGTTTCTTCATCTCACTTTTCCCTCCTTGATATTATATTATGTGTTAGTTTGTTTATTATCCGTCTCCAGTTAAAACATAAATCCTGTTCACTCTCTGGAGATCCCAGAACAGTGCCCGGCACTGAGTAGGTGCTGAATAAGCCTTTGTTGAAGGAAAGCGCCGCTATTACATCTCACCTTGTGTGGAGCACGTGGCATGATGCTGCAGTCCCCCCAGCCCCAGGCGTGCCACACAGCCTCTGCCAGGAGCGCAGCTCTGTATGGGTCTGTGAGCCCCGGGTCTGTGAGCCCCCCGGCCTGGGTCAGTGGCTCCTTCCTCCACTTGCAGCCCAGCCTGGGTCCGGAGAAGGAGAAAGTAACAGCACAGGGCTGGGATGGCTTAGGGGTTGGGCTCTCACCTGTCTGTCCTAGTGTACCCTGTGAACCAGACACCACCCGGACATGGCTGGGAGGCTCAATCCCAGAGTTACACTGAGCTGAACTTCCCAGCCAGTGTGGCCCAGGGGATGGCACTGAGCCAAGAGCTGATGACGTGTCTGCCTTGCCACATTACCCAGCCTTTCCCCTCCCCTTACTAGTCCTCTTTCTCCTTCTTTGTACAATGGCAGCTTTGGGCTGACTGATCGCTAAGGCCCACCAGCTCCGCCTGTCTTTGGTTTCTTCTTATTCCCTGTCCACCCCAGACCTCTGCACCAGCCACTCTAAGCCACTTGGTAGAGGTACCCAGTTCCAGCTAACAGCTATGTTCTCACGGCAGGTTTGCACAACAGACGCGGAGCACAGGCTCCGGACGCACAGGCTCAGCGGCCATGGCTCACGGGCCTAGCCGCTCCGCGGCATGTGGGATCTTCCCGGACCGGGGCACAAACCCGTGTCCCCTGCATCGGCAGGTGGACTCTCAACCACTGCGCCACCAGGGAAGCCCCAGACTTCCCTTTTAACATATGAATAAATAGTAACCTCTCAGTAAAATCTTGGAGTCCTCTCATGGCAGTAATTGTGCACGTACTGATGGGAAGGAACTCGCCACAGTGAGTAACATGCTCTGTTCCCCTCTCTTTGATTATCACTTTGACATCTGTCACAAACATACCTTCTGTTCCTCTAATAATATCTATGGGTCTATTTTGCTGTCAGCAGCAAAGCTTCCCTGAGTAATCTCAAAACCCTAAAGAAACAATACCTTGGTGTCACATTCTTCTCAAGGTTTATTTTGTAGGCAACTTTGCCAACAACAACCTCTGTTTATGTATTATACCCTGGGGGTGTCCACTGCTCCAGCCACTACCCTAAGGGTGTCCCTTATCTTTAGGTCCAAGACCCTCCCCTCTATCCTGGTCAGGCCCTTTGCTGACCCTATTCCCTGTCCTTCCCTGGGGCTCAAATCCAGGCCTTATCTGTCTTAGAGACCATGGATGGTTGGGGCCTCAGGTACTGTCTTAAGGGCACTTGGAACACTTCAATGTCAACCAGAGAATGTTACTCAGAGAGGTCTGTCCAGACTTGTCTGGCCCCAGCCCTCTGGCAAGTCTAGACATCTCCACCTCTAGTCAAACGATCTCCCTGGTATGTCCAAAGGTGAGCTTTGCATCTCTCCTGCACCTGCTGCTATCTCAACCTCAGCGAGGGCACCTCCAGCCAGCTGGTCACCTGTGCCAGGAACCTGAGAATCATGGAGCCTCCTCTCCCTCCCTCCCTGCCCTCCTCCAATCACTCAGTCCTGGCCATCCCTCAGTGATATCCTGGGGATCGTCCACTTCTCACCTTCAGTAGCCTCATCTGTGTTCTTATTTCATCTTCTCTCATCTGAACCTTGAGCAGTGGACTCCTTCAGTCTCTGCCCTCAATCCGTGCTCCATGCAGCAGCAGGGAGGAAGCCTACTGGCAGCACATCCACCCTCATCATTCTCCTGCTCAAAACCTTTCCATGACTCCCTGTTGCCCTCAGGATAAAATTAGCTCCTTGTCCTGATATTTGAGGCTCTTCACGATCTGGACCCTGCCAGCCTCACCAGCTCACCTCCCACTGCTGTTCCACTGACTGCTGAGCATTCTCCTGCTCCCAGCCTTGGTTCAAGGTGATCCCTCCACCTGGAATGCTCCCTCCTTCCTAATCCTTAGATTCCTTCACCTTCAATCATCTGGAGAGTCCACAGCGGCGGGAATCAACTGGTTATCCAGGGAGGATGGATAAACAAGGCTTTTCTCAGGGCACATGTGTATGTTTAGCATCAGTCAACGTTTATCTGTTTATTCATGTATATATAGGCTTGTTTCAAAAAGGATTTGAGGGCTTCCCTGGTGGCGCAGTGGTTGAGAGTCCGCCTGCCGATGCAGGGGACACGGGTTCGTGCCCTGGTCCGGGAGGATCCCACGTGCCGCGGAGCGGCTGGGCCCGTGAGCCATGGCTGCTGAGCCTACGCGTCCGGAGCCTGTGCTCCACAACGGGAGAGGCCACAACAGTGAGAGGCCCGCGTACCGCAAAACAAACAAACAAACAAACAAACAAAAAACGGATGTGAGGTGGACCATTACACATTTACTGAGTTGTAGCCAACTGCCGCAAAATCCATGTGCGCATGTGCATCCACACTCCCTCTGGCAGACATGAGACCCAGGAACCGCAAGGGCCAGGGCACAGGGCTCCAAGGTGAGGGAAGTCGGGGGAGTTGGGAAAGAGGAAGGAGGGTGGCTAGAGAGGTGGGGGGGCTTGGAAGGAGGGAACAGTGAAAAGGGCATGACAGGAGGTGGGAACAGAGGGAACAGAAGGAGCAAAGGCTGCAGGTGGGGGGAGGGAGGAGAACCGCAGCTTCCTTCTCTGACCCTTGCTTGCATTTCCTTTCCCTTTTGCACATGTTGGCTTCAAGATCTCTTCCCCTTTCCTCTTGCAACATTGCCCAGTGGGGGACAGGGTGGCGATGGAGGTGGTGGGGGCTGAAACTGCGGGAGCCACTCAGGCTCCAGATTCCCCTCAGGAAGGAGCCCTGGTCCCCAGCCAATGAGCAGCCCTGTGGTCACAGCACACTACGGAGTTTCCAGCACGCTTTCCATCCTCCGTTCATCTCCCAACCAGCCTGTGCCTATGTGTCACTGTATCCATTTCATCAGAGAGGAAACCAAAGACCTGAATGTTGGTGACAGAGCAAGGACTCCATCCCTCCGTCCTCAGAGGCTAAAATCCTTCTTCTGTCAACTATTCCAGGTGCCATCTGCTCCTGAATCCTCTGGGCACAGCACAGGGAGCTCAAGAAGTAGGTTGGGAACTTCCCTGGTGGCCCAGTGGTTAAGAATCCGCCTGCCAATGCAGGCAACACGGGTTCGAGCCCTGGTCCGGGAAGATCCCCCATGCCGCGGAGCAACTAAGCCCGAGCAACTAAGCCCGTGTGCCACAGCTACTGAGCCTGCGCTCTAGAGCCTGTGAGCCACAGCTACTGAGCCCGCGTGCCTAGAGCCTGTGCTCGGCAACAAGAGAAGCCACCACAATGAGAAGCCTGTGCACCGCAATGAAGAGTAGCCTCCGTTCGTCGCAACTCGAGAAAGCCCGCGCACAGCAACGAAGACCCAATGCAGCCATAAATAAATAAATAAATAAAAATAAAAATAAAAAAAAAAGAAGTAGGTTGGCATCGGGGAGGGTCCCTCAGAAGGGTCTCCCCTCACTGCACCCTCCAGGCCAGGGGGCACCAATACCTGGGCTTAACCTTCATGGGCTACTTTAGTCACTGGGCCCCTCTGCATTTCTACCTAGCCCTGGTGCACAGGGCATAGAACCCGGCCAGGCACCAGGAAGCCCAGGCTCCAGCCCCAATGCTGCCATCACTAGCTATGTGGCTCTGGCCAAGACCTCAGCTCCTCTGCCCTTTGCCTTCTGCAGGCAAGTTGTTGAGCTAGAGGGTCTTCAAAGTCCTGAGCTCTCTGAGCTCCCTGACTCAGATTTCCCTGGATTTGGTTTCTCTGTCTGCAGAGTGTGTGCCAGGCTGAGAGCAGGACCAGTTCCCACCCCATCCCGCGGGTCATCCCTGAGGGGGCGCTCCAGGCAGTGGGGATGGTGGCCAGGGGGTACAGATTCTAGTTTCATCTGTTGCAACCAAAGATGGCCTGGCCCACTCCCCAACCGTCCCCAACTGACCCCAACACTGAGCAGCTGGTAATTGACCCAGGTTGAGCTGAGGCAGCTGTCAAGGCAGCCCTAAAATTAGCCCCAACAGGGATAGGGAGAGAGCCCTGGCCCGGGCTTCTGGCTCCAACAGCCCCAAGGGACTGAGCCCACACTTCACTGAAGGCGGGAGAGGTCAGCCAGAGTTCTGGCAGTGTCCCTACCATGATGTTGGGTGGGGAGAGTCACAAATGAGTATGGACACATTTCAGGAGAGGGGATGAAGGGCGGGCACCCTCTGCCAGTTGCTTGGGCCCTGATGGAGTTCCCATTCCCCAGCCCATCAGAACCCTGGGAGGGTCCAGGGAAGGATCTTGCTATTTATATTCTTCCAGAACAAGGTTGAGGCAGCCAGCCTCTCTTCCCAAGGCTGAGTTGGACAGCCTCACACCTTAGCATCAATTCCCAAGCACAGAGGAGCCAGGAGGTCTGTCAGCCTGCTGTGAGAGTAGGTTGGAGATACCAGGGACAGGCCCAAAGCCAGCCCCTCCCACTTAGAAATAGCAGCTCCACCCACTTCCTTCCTCTCTGCCTTGTGCTCTGAGGATCTTGTTAAAATGCAGATTTTAATTCAGAATGTCTAGGGTGGCATGTGAGATTCTTCAGGATTCTAACAAGGTCCCGGGGTTGGTCTGCAGACTACTTTGATCACAGATCTTAGTTCCCAGCCAGCCTGGGTGGACCCCAAGGCCAGGCTCCTTGTCTTCTGTTTCATAGGCATTCCCCAACCAACCCCAGTAGAGCATGTGGGCACATGATATAGTAGGTGGCTGACTGTTTAATTGTGGGTTCCTGTGTGGGTGTGTAGACGTTCATGGCAATCCTTGTGCCCCTGTGCATCCAGCTTGTGTCTTGTTACATGTATAGAGAGTGTTCAAAAATGCAAGCAATAAAACAAAAAAACAATAAAAACAAAAGTTGCTAACATTAAAAAAAAAATAGCCAAGGGACTTCCCTGGCAGTCCAACAGTTAAGACGTGGTGCTTCCACTGCAGGGGGCATGGGTTCGATCCCTGGTTGGGGAACGAAGATCCCACATGCCACATGGTGTGGCCAAAAAATTAAAATTAAAAAATTGAAAAATAGCCAACTTCTATTGAGCACTGTGCCCAGGCCAAGTACTAACAAGTTTACATACAATGTCTTATTTAAGTCTCATAACAACTCTGATGAGATGAGAAAATTGAGGCTCACAGAGGTTAGGTGACTTGTTCAAGGTCACACGACTGTTAAGTAGCAGTCAGGGTTGCTGTCAGGGCTGGGCTACACATGTGCACCAGTGTCGACCGGGGCACCCACCTTGGTGCCTGTGAGCTGCGGGGCATGTGTGCAGTTGGGTGGACATGGGCGAGTGCAGGAGCGAAGCCGCAGCAAGGATGAGTAGGGGAGGTAGGAGTCAGTGCATAACGATCAGAGCATGTGCAGAAGGCAGGTGGGGAGGAGGAAGGAGACACAGGCAGGAGTCAGACCAGCCTGGGCTTGATCCCTCCCCCTGCCAAGCCGAGTTTCCACTTTCTCCTCTGTGAAATGAATGTATAAGAGTTGCCTCATGAGGCTGCTGCTGTGAGAAAGGAATGTGATAACATGCACAAAGCGGCTCACCCAGGGCCAGCCTGACACACAGTAGGTGCTCAGGATGTGTGAGTTGGCCTTTCCTTCCCCCATCCCCCCATGACTGAACTGCTTGGCAATCTGGGGAGTGGATTCTCGCCTGGCTGGTTGCCGCCAGTTCATTGGATTAAAAGGAGGCATCCTGGGAAGGGCCAAGGACAAGCAGGGACAAGGCCAATAGGGTGGTGTTGGGGTCACAGCTGAGAGAGCCCCCCAGAGAGAGACAGACATCCAGACAGAGCTTAGAGCCTGGCCCACTGCCTCTTGCACTGGCTGAGACAGGAGAGCTGCAAGGCTGGAGACCACCTCCTCCCACAACTCAGGGGAAGCCCTCAGGAAAGTAAACACCCTGTATCTTGACTCAGCCCTCAGCTATGCCAGGCACATCAGTCCTCATGGTACAGACCTTGGTCCCCAGTGGGGGCCAAGTCTCCTCTGGGCTGGGCCGGGCCGGATGTCAATTAGGTCAGGCTTTTGTAAGTCCCTGATGACTCATTTTCTCTTCCTCCACCCACACCCTAACCTTGCTCCCAGAGCTGTGGTGTCCCTGATACTGCCCACACCTGGATAGCTCACAGCATGGGCAGTTGTGAGGCATCAGTAGGCAGACCCCTTACCCACCGACCATGCATTGCCAGCAAGTTTGCTGCCTGAGTCACTCCAAGAGTAATAAGCTGCCTCCTGTAGGCCTCTGTAAAGAATGGGAAGTCGCCTGGGTGGGCATTAGTCTCTCCTGGGACTCAGGTGAATGGAGAAGGGGAATGGAGTCTAGGACACACTGCTGATGAGAGATGCCTAAAGCTCATCAGGGAGACTGAAACAGCACTGGTGAGTCCAGATGGCTCACAGCCATCACCTCCTAAATTTCCCACGTGAGGATCCTAAGGCCAAGAGAGGGCCACCACCAGGCCAGGGTCGCCAGGAAAAGGTGCGCAGAGCCCACCCCACCCACTTTGCTGATGGGAAAGCGCGGGGATGAGGCTGCGAAAGACGCTGGCTTTGGCGTCCCCATGTGGCAGAAGAGAAGAAAGACAGGGCTGGGCTGAGATTTGGGAAACAGGTTCCCCGGGTGGAGTGACCCCACTGCGTGGGGAGTACCCTTCCTGGATACAGGGCGAGGACTCTCTCCAGTTACACAGCCCCTGCCCCAGCTGGTCACTCCAATCCAATATCTACCTCCCCCACCAGACTGGGAGCCCCCCAGGAGCAGGGTGGGGTCTGATCCATCACATCCCTCAGATATGCTGGGAGGGCATTGTGAAGCTTTGAGGAAGTGGTTTGAACTGAATTGAATTCAGTATACATGGAAGGAAACAGGGTGGAATGTGGACAAAGATTTATACACAAGAATGTTCACCAAATCCATGTCTGTAAAAGCAAAAATTGTGTTGATTATTGTTGAAGTGGGTGATGGGTACAGTGGTCCATTATACTATTCAATTCATTTTAGTGTGTGTTTGAAATGTTTTGAAACAAAGGAATTAATACAAAACATAAAATTCTAACAATATAAATCTAAATAAATTATGATGCAGCTGTGTAAAGGAATAGTGTCTAGAGGCATTAAAAATGCTGCCATGGAGTTCTTTTGTTTTTAATTATAATAGCTTTATTGATCTATAATTCACATAACATACAATTTACCCACTTAAAGTGTACAGTGCAATGGTTTTTAGCATATTCACAACGTTTTGCAGCCATCACTGTAATCAATTTCAGAGCATTTTCGTCACCCCCAACAAAACCCCAAACCCGTTAGCAGTCGCTTTTCATATGCTCCCAAACCTCCCCCTCCCCTCAACCCAGCCCACAAATCTACTTCTTCTCTCTGCAGATTTGCCTATTCTGGACATTTAATGAAAATGGAATCACATAATATGCGGTCCTCTGTGTCTGACTTTTTTTTACATAGCATAATGTTTTTAAGGTTCGTCCATGTTGTAGCATGTATTGGTACTTCATTCTTTTTGTGGATACACCACATTTTATTTATCCATTCATTAGCTGATGGACATTTAAGTTGTTTCCACTTTGGGCTATTACGAATAATGCTGCTAATAACATTCATGTACAAGTTTTTGTGTGGATATATGTTTTCATTTCTCTTGAATATATACCTAGGAGTGAAACTGCTGAATGATATATTAACTCTATGTTTCATTATCTGAGGAACTGCCAGACTATTTTCCAAAGGGACTGCATCATTTTACATTCCCACCAGCATTGTATGAGTGGTCAAATCTCTCCACATCCTTGCCACATGTGTTATTATCTGTCCTTTTAATATTCTAGCCATCCTAGTGAGTGTGACCCATGTAATTTTTAATGACATAGAAAGTGTCCTTGGTGTAATGTTAGATTTTTTAAAAGTAGACTTTAGAACTGTTATACAGTGTGATCTCAACTCTATATAATATAAATTTCTACAGAAATCAGACTAAAAGATAATCTACCAAAATGTTAATTTAGTTATCTGCAGACAATTTTGCGTGATTTTTATTCTTTCCTAAATTTTTGACAATTTGAACATGCTTTCATAGGGAAAAAAGCCAATATTATAAAAGAAGTTTAAAAAATCAGTAGGGGCTTCCCTGGTGGCGCAGTGGTTGGGAGTCTGCCTGCCAGTGCAAGGGACGCGGGTTCACGCCCCGGTCCGGGAGGATCCCGCATGCCGCGGAGCGGCTAGGCCCATGGGCCATGGCCGCCGGGCCTGCGTGTCCGGAGCCTGTGCTCTGCAACGGGAGAGGCTGCAGCGGTGAGAGCCCCGCGTACCGCAAAAACAAAAACAATTAAAAAAAATCAGTAAATATTAGAAAGAGATAATGCAAATAAATTAAAATAAAATATCAAAAATGTATCGAATGAAACTGATTAAATGTCAGTATGCAGGACCTTGGGCACTTGGAGATGGGGTCTGAGTGGGGATGGAAGAGGAAGAAGAGTCAGGCCACAGATTTTAGGGTGTAGGGGTGTCCAGAAAAGGAACATTACTTTCAGTAGGAATCAGGGAAAGCTTCATGGAGGAGGCAGCCTGCAGCTATATGGACTCTGAAGCAAGAGGCAGATTTAGACTCATGGAGATGAAGTGGGGGGATAGATTACAGATCCCAGATATCAGACATAGGCCTGACCTCTGCGTGCACAGACTGCTGGGGTTGCAGACAAGGACTCCAGTGTCTCTATAGGAGAGACGGTGACCTGAGCAAATCTGGCTCTGCCCTAATTCGGGGTGACTGACCTTGCCCAATATGCTGAGGATGAGTTTCCTACTCTCTGAAATGGCCATGATAACCTTCCTTGAGAGTTGTCATGAGCACTGAATGAGATAGGAGTGTGAAGCAGTCTCCGGCACAGGCCTGACCCACAGCAAGTGAGTGATTTACTGCAAGGAAATAGGGAGATGCAAGGTTGACTCTAAGGATGGGATGATATAGGGGGAAGTCTGAGGTGAGGGACACTTAACTGGACCTTGAAGGATGGAGGATTGGTTGAGGAGGGGGCTGACATTACAGGCAAAAGCAGCTGGAATCCTGAGTCCCCAGCAAGAGGCAAAGGGTTAAAGGACAGGCCAACTGTGGGTGGGATACTGGAGGGAGGAGCACCTAGCTTTCTGACAGTAAAGAAGTTACCACAGTAAAGCTACAAATACTCCCCTGGGAGGGTTGCCAAGCAGTCAACTTATCTACTTTTACCAGCCAGCCCAGAGAGGCTCAAGGTCACACAGGGAGATTGGGGTCTCCCAGGCGAGGGCTCTTCTGCAGGAAGTGGCCCCAGGACTGTGGACTGCAGTGGGAATCAGGGATTTGCTCCTGAGCCCTGTGTGTCCTCCCCACCCACCTCTCAGACAAGTGGCCCCCCTGGGATTATGGATGGAACTGGAATAAAGAGAGGAGGCAGTTTCATTTTCTTCTTTTTTTTTTTTTTTTTGTGGTACGCGGGCCTCTCACTGCTGTGGCCTCTCCCATCGTGGAGCACAGGCTCCAGACGCACAGGCTCAGCGGCCATGGCTCACGGGCCCAGCCGCTCCGCGGCACGTGGGATCTTCCCGGACTGGGGCACGAACCCGTGTCCCCTGCATCAGCAGGCCAACTCTCAACCACTGTGCCACCAGGGAAGCCCTCATTTTCTTCTTTATTTCTGTTTTGTTTCGGTTTTTTTTTTTGCCCTCCACACTGGGCTAGTGCTGCCTTTGTCCCTGTAATAAATGACACAAGTGGCTGTTGCCACTTTTTTTTAAAAAAAAAATTTATTTATTTATTTTGGCTGCGCTGGGTCTTAGTAGCGGCACACAGGATCTTCACTGCGGTGTGTGGACTCTTAGTTGCGGCATGCATGCAGGATCTAGTTCCCTGACCAGGGATCGAACCCGGTCCACCTGCATTGGGAGCACAGAGTCTTACCTGCTGGACCACCAGGGAAGTCCCTGGTGCTGCTTTTTAAAGAATATTTCCAGAACAGCTTGCTTAGACTTTGTAAAAAGTCAATGGTACAAGATTTTGCAACTTATTATCAAATGTTTCTTGGGTGGGGGGAACCATATCCAGGGAGATAAAGCAAACATGGCAAAATGTTAACAGTGAACGCACTGTAGATGCAGGGTATGTGGGTGGACACGGTACTACTCTTTAAACTTTTCCATAGCTTAGAAAAGAATTGTTTTAAGTTTTGGGGAAAAAATGCAACATATAAAACCATACATAAAATGTGAACCAAAAATTAGAAGGAAGGAACACCAAAGAAACAGAATCTTTCTGACCTTGAGTTAAGCAAAGGATTCATAGAAACAATACCAGAAACATGACCTGTAAATGAAAAATATTGATAAATTGCGTTTCATCAAAATGAAGAATTTCTGCTCTTTGAAAGACACAGTTAGGAGAATGAAAAGACAAGCCACTGTCTGGCAGAAGCTATTGCAAGTCACTATCCATAAACGGAGTTGTATCCAGAACAACTATAAAAGACAAAAACAAACAAACAAAAAACTATAAAAAATATGAAGAACCCTGAAAACTCAGTAATAAGAAAACAAACCACCCAATAAAAAATGGGCAAAAGATATGAACAGTTACTTCACCAAGAAGGTGTATGGATGGCAAATAAGCACATGGAAAGATGCTCAAAAGGCAAAAATTAGTAGAAGTACACAGAGGAATAGAAGAATCTGCTATCATAGTTGGAGACTTCAGCACCCCTATTAGAAACGGGTCTAGCAGACTTCCCTGGTGGTCCAGTGGTTAAGAATCCGCCTTCCAATGCAGAAGACACAGGTTTGATCCCTGGTCGGGGAACTAAGATCCCACATGTCGCTGGGCAACTAAGCCTGCATGCCACAACTAGAGAAGCCCGTGAGCCACAAAAAAGAGCCCCCGCGCCACAACAAAGAGCCAGCGCAGCCAAAAAAGATGGATCTAGCAGGCATAAAATCAGTAAAGACATAGCTGGACTTAACAACACCATCAATCAACTGTGTATAATTGATATCTATAGACTACTTCATCCAACAACAGCAGAATATACATTATTTTCAAGCTCACATGGAACATTCAGCAAGATAGACCACATTGTGGGCCATAAAACACCTAACCAAATTTAAAAGAATAGAAATCAGACAACTTCTGCTCTCAGACCAAAACAAAAATAAATTAGACATCAGTAACAGAAAGATAATTGGAAAATCCCCAGATACATGGAGATTAAATAAGGCACTTCCAAATAACACGTGGGTCAAAGGAGAACTCTCAAGAGAAATTTTTTTAATATTTTGAACTAAATAAAAATTAGGAACTTCCCTGGTGGCACAGTGGTTAAGAATCCACCTGCCAATGTGGGGGACACGGGATCGAGTCCTAGTCAAGGAAGATCCCACATGCCGCAGAGCAACTAAGCCTGTGCACCATAACTACTGAGCCTGCGCTCCAGAGCCTGTGAGCCATAACTACTGAGCCCATGTGCCACAACTACTGAAGCCTGCGCACCTAGAGCCCATGCTCCACAACAAGAGAAGCCACCTCAATGAGAAGCCCCCGCACCACAACGAAGAATAGCTCCTGCTTGCTGCAACTAGAGAAAGCCTGCGTGCAGCAATGAAGACCCAGTGCAACCAAAAATAAATAAATAAATGTATTAAAAAAGAAAAAATTAAAATACAACATCAAAATTTGTGGAATGCAGTGAAAGAATTGCTTAGAGGGAAATTTATAGCATTGAATGCATATAATAGAAAAGAAGAAAGATCTGAAATCAATAATCTGTTTCACTTCAGGAAACTAGAATAAGAAGAGCAAATTAAATCCAAAGGAAGAAGAATAAAAGAAATAGTAAGATTTAGAGATGAAATTGAAAACAGAAAATCAACAGTGAAAAATCAATGAAACCAAAGCTGGTTCTTTGAAAAGACTGATAAAATTGATATACCTCTAGCCAGGCTAACTGATAAAAAAAGAGAGGATATAAATTACTGATATCAGAAATGAAAGGGGGGACATCACTACAAATCCTATGGACACTAAAAGAATAATAAATGAATATCATGAGGAACTATGCCCACAAATTTGATAACCTAGATGAAATGGACCAATTCCTTGAAAGACACAGTCTGCAAAAACTCATACAAGAAGAAATAGACAATCTGAATAGGCCTATATCTAGTAAAGAAATTGAATCAATAATTAATAACCTTTCAAAACAGAAAGCACCAGGCCCAGATGGGTTCACTTGTGAATTCTACCAAATATTTAAGGAGAAATTATACCAATTCTCTATAATGTCTTTCAGAGGCTAGAAGCAGAGGGAATACTTCCTATCTCATTCTATGAGGCCAGCATTACCCTAATACCAAATCCAGACAAAGACATTACAAGAAAAGAAAACTACAGACCAATATCTTTCAATAACATAGATGCAAGATGCTCAAATGCGTTATTAGTCATTAGGGAAATGCAAATTAAAACCACGAGATGCCACTACACACCTATTAGAATGGCTAAAATTAAAAAGACTGACCATATCAACTGCTGATGAGGATATGGAGCAACTAGAACTCTCATGCACTGTTGGTGGGAATGTAACATGGTACAACCAGTTTGGGAAAAAGTTTAGTAATTTCTTAAAAATTTTAACGTAAGCCTCCTATATAACCCAGCCATTCCATTTCTAGGTATTTACTCAAGAGAAATGAAACCATATGTCAAAACCAAGTCCTGTACCCAAATAATCAAAGCATCTTTATTTGTAATAGCCCCAAACTGGAAACAACCCAAATGTTCATCAATGAATAAGTGGATAAACTAATTGTGGTACATACATACAATGGAATAATACTCAGCAATAAAAAGGAATGAGCTTATGGACACCATCTGGAATGGTGGTATGAGGATCCCTGCAGACCGTCTCCCCAGTGGAAAAATCGTAACTGTGAAAAATTACATATATATATATATATACGTAATTTTATATATATATATATGTATATACACCATTCTCTGGAAATTGCTGTAACAGCACACAGCAAAGGACAGAATGTTTACTCAAGAAAATCTATTAAATCTTGGTAAAGACAGTAAGAGTCTGGACCATCTGAGCCATGACCATTTCTCTGCCCCCACCAGCTAGCTCAGTGTGATGGAAACCCCACTGTAGACAGATGAAGCTAAGAACACAGGGCTCCTTCTTCTCCAGCTTTCAGTTGAGGGCTATGGTATCTTCCTAGGAGGAGCAGGCTGCCAGCATTTCTCATTGTCTCAGCTCTGTGTTGCTGGGACAATTGGTGCCACAAGAAAAAGGATTCAGTCAGTTGCTTCCTTCACACCATATACAAAAATTAATTTAAAATGGATCAAATACAGAAACTTAAGAGCTAAAAGCATAAAACGCTTAGAAGAAAACATAAGAGTAAATATTCAGCACCTTGGGTTTGGCAGTGGAATCTTAGATATGACAACAAAAGCACAATCGACAAAAGAAAAAAATACTTTACAAATTGAACTCTGTCAAAATTAAAAATACTTTTGCTTCAAAGGATACCATCAAGAAAGTGAAAAGACAATCCACAGAATGGCGAGAAATATTTGTAAATCATGTATCAGATAAAGGACTTGAATCTAGACTATATAAAACTATTACAATTTAATAGTAAAAAAACAAATAACTCAATTTTAAAATGGGCAAAGATCTAACTAGGCATTTTTCCAAATAAGATGGACAATTAAACAAATAGAAAAATAGGCCATAAACACAAGAAAAGATTCTTAACATCATCAGTGAACAAGGAAATGCAAATCAAAACCACAATGGGGGGCTTCCCTGGTGGCGCAGTGGTTGAGAGTCCGCCTGCCGATGCAGGGGACACGGGTTCGTGCCCCGGTCCGGGAAGATCCCACATGACACGGAGCGGCTGGCCCTGTGAGCCATGGCCGCTGAGCCTGAGCGTCTGGAGCCTATGCTCCGCAACGGGAGAGGCCACAGCAGTGAGAGGCACGCGTACAGCAAAAAAACAAACAAACAAACAAAAAACCCACAATGGGATATCACATCATACCCACAAGGATGGCCATAATTTAAAAAATCATAGAATAACAAAAGTTGGTGCGGATGTGTAGAAATCAGAATCCTCATAGATTGCTGGTTGGAATGTGAAATGGTGCAATTACTATGTAAAAAAGCTTAGCAGAGCTAAGGCTGGGGGTGGGCAACCTGGAGGGCCAGGATCTGAAGCCCTCTATCTTCCTCTTCTGGAAAGGATGTGCCCAGAGGGATGGGCAATGGGGAAAAACCTCTTTTTCTGGCATCAACTCATGCCAGCAAGGTACTAATGAGTGACTTTATATGCATTTTCTTATTTAATCCTCACCACATCGCCATGAAATAGGCACTATGATTATGCCCATTTTACAGTTGAAGAACCTGAGGCCAGAGTTCAGTAACTGCTTGGAGATTCTTCTCCTGATCCAAGGGTTGTGCCCGGGCTCCCTGGAGGCCAGAGAAGTCACATGATTGTATCCCCTAGGATCAGCCTGTGAGAAGCTTGAACTAGCCCCTGGCCTTGGGGAAGAGGGGAGGCTCCAGGAATCAGGGCCTTTGATGCTGGGTAACCTGAACCAGAGGGGATAGGGTTGCAGTTCAAGGTAGGGACTGTGTACCTGCCAGTATCAGGGGTCAAAGCAGGAGGTGATCATGGGGGGCAGGGAATTGCGGGGAAGCTCTGATGACTACAGGTACCAAGGGCTGTGACCTTTCTGACCTCATATCCTGACACTTCCTCTTCCCCCTCAGTCCTGTCACCCTCAAGCTTACACACATAAACTCTCTCCTCTGTGCCTTTGCACAGGCTGCTCCCTGAGCCCAGAATGCCCTTTGTTCACAAGGCAAATTACTATCATTCTCTAAGCCCCAGCTCCAAGTGTCTAGCCCTGGGCTCCTACCTCTTTCTCATCCTCTGTGAGATCATAATTGACTCCTTGAGAAGGTCCCGAGGACCTGGCCCAGAGGAGAGTCAATGGGAGTTGGGATGACAGTAATTCCTCTTCTCCAGCCCTGGACTTTCTGCTGTTGCAGACCCTTATCCCCAGTGGCGGCTCTCAGCAGGCCTCCTCCTCCCATGGCTGGGGCCAGAATTCCTTCAGCACCTACCACAGAGCAGCACAGAGGTCCTTCAGTGAGTGAAGGTTGGAGGTGGCATCCCCAGTTGGACTCAGGTCCCACCGATTGGGCCCCAGGTGGCGCTGTCAGCCCAGGCAAGAGCTGAGAACCCTCAAGCCCCGGAGCCTCTGGCCCTGGTGCAACCTGGCACACGGAGATGGTGCAGGGTTGTCAAACCCTCAAATTCCAGAGCTGCTTCTCATCCTATCCAGTGCATCCATATCTGATTTAAAAGCTCAGGATGGGGCTTCCCTAGTGGCGCAGTGGTTGAGGGTCCGCCTGCCGATGCAGGGGACACGGGTTCGTGCCCCGGTCCGGGAAGATCCCACGTGCCGCGGAGCGGCTGGGCCCGTGAGCCATGGCCGCTGAGAGTGCGCGTCCGGAGCCTGTGCTCCGCAACAGGAGAGGCCACAACAGTGAGAGGCCCACGTACCGCAAAAAAAAAAAAAAAAAAAAAAAAAAAAAGCTCAGGCTGTCAGGCCTAGATTGACAGCGGTGATCCTTCTAGCGCCCAGATACAGAGGAACATCAGTCTTTGCAAGGCCACACAGCTGAACCAAGAATGCCCAGATCTCCTGAGTGGTCTAGGGTAGGCAAGCAGCTGCCTAGGTACAGTCATTTCACCCAGACTCTACCACAATCAACTATATGATGGGACAGCCCCTTCCCCTCTCTGAGTCCAAGTTCTACTGCCTCCTGTGGGCCAATGAGAGCTAAAAAATGGCCAGAGTGCTGGGTTCTGGTCCTGGAGTGCTGACTGGCCAGTGCCCAACCCCTGAGCCTCAGGGACACTGGCTGTGAAATGCGAGCTGCACCCAAGAGCTCTGAGCTGCTGGAGTCCAGGATCTCACTGGGTGAGAGAAGCCTGGGTGTGGGGCCAGTGCCTTGGCCAAGGACAGACGGCTCCAGGAGCTGCCAGACGGGAAGCATTTTCCACGAGCCGGAAGGGCTGGCAGAGCCCAGGGCCAGGCTGAGCAACCACAATGGACCCTTGTGTGGAGGTTTAGCTTGGACCCACCTGCATGCCTGGCCCCTGGGCTGGGGTGGGACCTGCTTTCTGATCTGCAGCTAGACCCAGCTCCCAGACAACTCATCCTAGGCCCAGACACTGGGATCCCAGTCCAGCTCCAGAGTGATGCCCACAGGCTTGTTGCCTGTGCCTGAATTTCTGCCATCAGCCTTCCTGGAATCTGCTTGCCTAAATGACCTCACACAAAATGAGAAAGCCCATCTCCCCAACCAGATGGGAGCCCCAAGAGGGCAGGGGCAAGTCTTCTCCTCCTCAAGCCAACTAAGGGAGCTCAGGACAGACTGTTGGGCCAGCCTTCTTCAGGTCTGACAAAGATTGCTGGCTAGGGAGCCCATCTGGGAGACTTTGGCTCTAGTCCTGGCTGAGCATTTCCTCCTCTGCCAGTGAGAGGGAAGGAGGGGTGGTAATACTCATTTGAGGGGACCCAAATGCTGGTGGGGAGGACCTTCAATGCATCTGGCTCCCCGTCTGCCTTAGGAAGGACTCCACCTAAACCGGACAGTCTCCACTCATTCTCCCCTCCTGCAGGCTCCCAATCACACTTGCCCCTGGAGCCCTGCCTGAGGCTCTGAGCTGCTTCTGAGACAGCCCTCAGGAAGCCCTTCTGGACGCTCATGTAGGCTGCACACAGCCTCCCCTTCTCTGGGCTCCCATGGTCTTATATCCATCACTGCTTGGAGCACAGGATCCTGCCCACCTAATGCTCATGGTCATCTCAGCAGCTGCTGCTGGGACCCCTGCCATGACCAGGTTCCCCACGGGACACTTCACATCAGCCATCTTTGTGAGGTCCAGTAAACTGCCCTAAGCATGAAAGGAGATGGTGCAGGAGAAGAGGCTGTACATAAACTGTATATACCACCATGAGTTGCTAATATTTATAAGATGGAAAATTTAGAAAGACCTAGTACCTGGATCAAATTTATCAAGGCTTGAGGTCTGAGATGAGAGGAACACAGTGGAACGTGAGTAGCACAAAGGTGGATTTGATGTCTGGCTGCATTAGCAGAGGCATAAAGCCTAGAACGTGGGAGGTGACCAACCAGCTCTTCTATGTAGCCTTGTGCCCATTTCTCAGGAAAGGCTTCGGCACTGATGCCCCTGCCCAGGTAGTTTTACACCCAGAGCAGAGAAGATGCAGACTCACTGTCCTCCCAGTTTAATAGGGCCATTCGGGGCCATAGGGCACTGACTTTGGGTCCCAAAGAAGATCTGGGGTGGTCCTGGGAGGCTGGTCTCAGCTCAGAATGAGAAAGGCAGCCCCACAGCAGAAGGAGCTGCTTCTAGAGATAGGCAGTGAGGGTGCGAGACCAGGCTTGGATGAGCCCACATGGGAAGTCTGTGTAGAGGATTCCTCTCTTGGTGGGGTGGACTGAAAACGTAAGTGGCCCCTCCATAGGAGGGCTTTGAGAGAGTCTAAGTTCCTGAATCACTCTAAGAATCTGAGTTTCTGAGGTCAGTGGTTCCTTGGCCTAAAGCTACTTGGTAGTGAATATCTCAGCAACACAAGAAACCATGCCATCACCTCTGTTTGTTTTGCAGGGTGTGGATCAATATACCTATAAAAAAAAAACACAAAAAACAAAAACCTGTCAGCAGGAGGCAAGTTCCTGCTGTCCCAAGGTCATTTCTGTTGATTTTGTCACTGGTACAACCGGGCAGCTGGGAGCCGGGACAGTGCCTGCAGTTGGCCCCTGGTTTTCCCCCTCCCGCTACTTCCTTGTATTGTCAGCCCTGGGTATCAAACACAACGTAGCCTGGGTAAGGTCAAGAGCACAGGCTTTGGAAGTAAACAAACCTGGGCTTGAGTTTCTGCACTACCATCTACCAGCTGTGTGGCCTTAGGCAAGTAGCTTTGCCTCTCTGAACCTCTGTTCTGTGATTTGTTAAACATGGTCAAGAATGTCTGCTTCCAAGGTTGTGGGGATTAGAAAGAATATGTGCTAAGGACCTGGTACATAACAAATGCTCAGCAAATGTGGGCTCCTTTCTCTTCACCCTTTCTTCTCCTTGGGAGACATTGGTACAGTGAGAGACCCTGGACTGGGGGTCAGGACATTCTGGGTCTAGTGAGTGGGTTTTGTTGTTCACTGGCTGCCTGACCTCAGACAAGACCCTGGCCCTCTCTGACACTGGTTCATTACCTGAGGAATAAGGCAGGGGCATCAGACCATCTCTCTAGGGGCCCTTCTTTTTCCCCAGACCCAGAGAGAGCACTGACTTTCCTGAGCATGGATAGGAAATGCTCTGGCTGGGAGGCAGGACTCTGGTTTGAGGCTGGACCCTGCCCTGGCATACCAGGTAATCTAGGACATGCCCTTTTCTCCTCTGAACCTTGGTCTTCCCTGTAGTGTAATGGATTGGATGCCATGAGCTCTGTAGCCCCTTTGGCTCTGTTGATCCAGGATCCAGTGATCCCCGTGGGTCAGGCAGGTCCCCTGTCCATGGGCACTGCCACCCGCCTCCCCACCTATAGCAAAAATCTCAAGTCCCGCATTCTCCGTGGCAGAATCCACCCTGTATCCAACCTCATGGTCTTTCCTTCTACATCTCCTCTAAGACCCTGAGAGCTACTGGGACTCCTGCCCCACTGCTTCCTTCTCAGTGTTCAGTGTCCCATGAGCCACCGGGCCTCTCTGGGCCCTTCTTCCCTGAAATCATGAGATTTCCTCCAATAGGGAATCCTCTTGATGCCTTCCTACTCATCTCACAAGAATAGAAGGAATGCTTGCTTGCAGAAAAGCCCCCAAGTAATGATGGCTGCACTTTGGAGCACGCAAGCACACCGCTTGAATTCCCACCATCACAGAGGCATCCCTTTTCCTGCAGCTCTGCAGAAACGCATGTTTCAGGTTGGCTTACAGGTCCAGAGGACTTTACACTTTGCATCTCCTTGGAGAAGTAGGCAGAGCACTTGAGAGAGCCCTGCGCTTTGGCTTCATGAGCCCTAGCACGTGAGGTGAGAGGCAGTGACTATGTTGGTCTCGTTCCAGACAGCTGGCAAGTGGCAAGTTCACAGCCTCACAACCAATGGCTCTAGAGGGCATCTGGAACAGTGAGAGGCCATCACTCTGCTGGGAGCCAAGCTCCTGCTCAGCATCGCCATGGGGCTGTGCCCAGATACTGCCCCCCTGCAGGAAGATGGCTGCCCAGGTGCGGAGGCCTGGTTCACCCTGCATCTGATTTCCTCCTGGAGAGGCAGCCAGAGGTAGAACTTGGGGTTCTCCTTCCCACTGAGCCTGCTGGCCGTGTTGGCTACTGCTACCAGGTTGGTGAGGTCTGGCCAGGAATTCCACACACACCTGCCCCCCCCCACCCCGAGGCTGGGGGCCTCCTCTGGGCATCCACAGTCCTGAGCCCTGTTTCTCATGGACTAGCTGACCACACTGTGCATGGCAGTCAGCATACTCCCCAGCTCAAGTGCTCTGGGGAAAGGGGATTGAGTCATTTTGATCCCCATGGCCCATGTTAGGGCTGGCAAAAAATAGATACTAAATCATTTCTCCCATCTATGCCCTGTTTTGAGTCCTACCAGCACTGACCCATAAAGGTCCTAGCAGGGACCTCCTTCAAAGAGAAACAAAGAGGCCTTGGAGTGGGCAGTCCTTAGCTACAAATGATGGAAAGCCAACATTAGCCTCAGGGCAGATCCTGAAGGGGAATTAGGGACTGTGGAGTGGGATATAAAGAGCACTATGGGGTCCCAACAGTCTCTCTGCTTTGGTCTCAACCCACTCTCTGCTTGCGTCCTGGGCTCCAGCCCACCCAGACACACTGCCTGTGAACTGCCAGATTTCTAGGTGTACCATCTCAGTGCCAGGCCTCTCACTATTTCCTCCTCTTGAACGCTTTCTTCATCCCCTTTTCTCTGCAACCCCTCCTGGCTCCAAAGTCTACTGACTGTGGGACACAGAGGTGACCTGTCCTCTCCATGTTCTCCCAGTTTTTCTGCTTATCAGCTCACCTGCTCCCAGAGCTATTAGTGCTCTTTGTCTTATCCGTCTCAGGAGGCTGTTCTGAGAGAAAGCAAATACCAGCCTCTGCAGCCTCAGCTTCCCCATCTGTGAAATGGGGACAGCAATCCCTACCATTCCAGGTTGATATGAGAGTTAAATGAAATTAGTCAGGTCAGAACCCAGCACCGAGTCATTGCACTTGTCCACACACGTGGCAGGAGGTAAGGCATAGCCAACCTGCACCAAAGATGCAGGGGCCTCTGGGCTGGGGTTCTCAGCCCTGTGGAAAAGCTCCACTAAGCAACTGAACACCTCACCTCACCTCCCAGGCACAGGGAGGAGTGGCCCAGGGATGTGGGAGGCCAAGGAGAGAGGGCAGGCACATTATAACATCTCCAGGTACGGGCGGAATGAAGACTGCTAACCTCCTCTGGGCACAACTTGTGTGCCCAGCCCTCTGCCAAGTGCAACATGGGCTCCATCTGATCCACCCATGCCTGGCTTACGGGATCCTAGAGGACTCATGGCGCCACTTGGCTCTTTCCACTGTCCCCACACTGTACCAGTGATGTCATGATACCTAGAGGCAGACTAGTGTTTACTTATAATCATAAATGTAGTACTCCTCCACATAGTGAAAGTGAATTTACACCATGAGGAACTAACTCTTTTAAAAATAAACTTTGTTTTGGAATAATTTTAGATTTATGTAAAAGTTGCAGAGATAATACAGAGAGGTCCCATATACCCCTTACCCAGTTTCTCCCATTAACATCTTACATTCCTATGGGACAGACACAACTAAGAAAATGACATTGGTAGTAACTATTAACTACACTCCAGACTTTAATTGGATCTCACCATTTTTTCCAGCAATGTCCTCTTTTGTTCCAGGATCCAATCCAGGCAGGAGAGACTGACTTTTTAACTGATGATTTCACATGGGAAACAGAGGAGAGGACTTTTTCGTGGCTTCCTTCACTTTCACTTTCACAAGTTCACTTCAGAAAATCCCCGTTAGAGGTGACTTTTCTCACCGGAGCAGCCCACTCCTGTTCTCCCTTCACCATGATGCCTCTCCCAGACTTCAGGCCGCTGGATGCCCCAAGGAGTTCCCGCCCATCTCATGTCTCCCCTTCCCTCCTTTTTCTTACTGCAGGGATATTTAATTCTGCCCTGCCACTCCAACCCACCATTTTAACACCATCTTTAAGCATGTCAATGACTATTATTCTGGGAATTATAAAACACCTGAAATTTTAGTTTTAGTTCCACTCTCTTCCTGGGGCAAAAAAGTTATGCTCTCAGAGGAGAGAATGTGGAAAATACCCAACACAAAATTCCCCCAAATTCATCCTCCCTTCCTTCTTTCCTGCAGTTACCACATCCCTTTTGGGAACCCTGTGGTCCCAGGGAAGCCAACTCCAGGGGTGGAAATGTGACCTAAGGGACTTCCCTGGTGGCGCAGTGGTTGGGAGTCCGCTTGCCAACGCAGGGGACACTGGTTTGAGCCCTGGTCTGGGAAGATCCCACATGCCGTGGAGCAACTAAGCCCATGAGCCACAACTATCGAGCCTGAGCTCTAGAGCCCGTGAGCCAAACTACAGAGCCCGCGTGCCACAACTACTGAAGCCCACATGCCTAGAGCCCGTGCTCCACAACAAGAGAAGCCACCGCAATGAGAAGCCCGCGCACCACAACGAAGAGTAGCCCTCACTCACCACAACTAGAGAAAGCCTGCGCACAGCAACGAAGACCCAACACAGCCAAAAATAAATAAATAAATTTATAAAAAGAAATGTGACCTAAGCTTGACCAATCAGCACCTTCCATCTCTTGGCCACAGTGATTGGTTCAAGAGAGGCTTGTCGCCCAAGGTGGTCCAGTCAGAGTGAAGCTCAGGACTTTTGCAGGTGCTCTGGTTCACGGGTGCTTTGTTTTGCTCAGGGGGGTGGAAGGCATCCCAATGGAGATTGGAGGCCTGTGGCCATTTTTTTACCGCAACTGGTTGTCGAGGAGTTTCATTCAATCTGTTGAGGTAGACACATAAGCAATTATGGGTCTTTTTTTCTTCCTAATTA
This sequence comes from Globicephala melas, assembly GCF_963455315.2. Classification (NCBI taxonomy): domain Eukaryota; kingdom Metazoa; phylum Chordata; class Mammalia; order Artiodactyla; family Delphinidae; genus Globicephala; species Globicephala melas. Next base: position 50,543,291 of record NC_083321.1, on the reverse strand, counting down.
CTCCTTTTACTTTTTCTTCTTCTTCTTTTTTTCTTTTTTTAACATCATGGGTAGACTTTTATAACTTTCTGGTCTCATTTATTTATTTAAACTTAGACCAGCCCAGTTTAAAACTTCAATCTCCTATCCAATTCATAGAGATTCTTCTACACCACCCAGGCTAGAATTGTGACTAGAGGGGCTTGGCATGGGAATGAACCATGATATATGCCAATGACACACTCTGCTCTTTTCTGGTCACTGGCTCCTGGGGTTGGGGAGGAAGCTTGATGAGATCTCCTGCCAGCCCAAATTCACTCTGCAGTGGAGAGGGGTTCCTGGTCTTTCTCTGGTTCTGAGTGCCCTTGGTGGCCTCTGTGATATGGTGGTCTCCACAGAGGGGATATGTGTGGTTTCTTGGGTGCTGTTCAGCTCTACATTGGCCCCCTCATTGCCAAGGACTCCTACAGATAGGGGCCACCTGGCCTTCCTTCCTGGCCCTACCACTGGTCTGTCCCCAGCCCCTCTCCCAGATCAGGAGTCCTACTGCTTGGCCTAGTGGCTGCTGGTTGGCCCTCTGGTTCCTGCACCACCTCTAACCCTCACGCTCTTTCACATGGAGCCATGGGAAGTATGAGGAACTGGGAGGGGTGGCCCTATTTTCCTCCCAGGCCCTCCACATCCTGGTCCTGACAAGCTTGCTGACACAGGCCCTTCCATGAGCTTCTTATCTTCAGAACTCTCTAAGCCACTGTGTTCACAAACAACCCCAGTCTCATGGTAACATGGCCCAGGCACTCCCTGCCCACAGCCCAACTTTCTCACTATACTTTATTCCAGCAGCAGTGCCAGGATGAGCCTGTAGGGTTCTAGCTCAGCGAGTATCCAGGGGGAGAAGCCCCTCTCCCCCTCTGCAGGCACCCCAGTCTCTTCAATGGAGCCTCTTGGATGGCTCCATTCTCCCTCTTCTGCCCCCTATACACACACGCTTAGCTTTGATGGGGAAGAGAAATTCTGGAGATTTGGAGCCACTGTTGGTTGAAATGTGCAAGCATTAGTATTAAAAGGGGCCTGGAGAGACAGTGGGATTTCAGCCTGGATCTTCTCTCTCACTTCAGAGAAGAGCCCTGTGCCCACATCTTTGACCCCCCTCCCAACTCCCCAGCACTAGGTAAGCCCCTGCCTGCCTCAGCTCCAAGCCCCCCATCTCCTGTAAAAGGAAAAGAATAGTGCATTTACTGAGCTTCCTCAGAGGTACATCTACCACAAGATGGCTTTCCTGGTCACAGTGAAAATAAGTGCAGAAGTGTTTCAAGTTCATGAGTCCTTGGCATTCATTAGTTTGCCCCTCAATCTGATTAGCAAGTGCAGGGACCAGCTAGATGCCCCCAAGTGCCAATCCTCCTGGGTACCCCCAAGTGCCAATCCTCCTGGGTACCAGACTCTCCTCAGTGGAAGAGAGGATGCCCAGGGCTTTAGCCTGAGCTTCAGACTGGCTCTGCAGAACTTTCTATTGGTTGCTAGCCTTCTGCCTGCATCAGCCCATGTCTCCTGCCAGGAATGCAGACTCAGGAGGCTGGGTATATCTGCATCCCTTCTGCCTCCCCAGTTGGTACTGGCTCCTCCAGCCAGAACTCTGCTGTTCGTTCTTATTCTCTGAGGACTGCCCAACTCACCTCTCCCTCTTCTTCTTCCCACTTAGTTAACAGGGAGAATTTCAGGGACAGCATCATTCACGGTCCCAACAAGATACAGATGGCCCACTCAGTGGAAAATGGAAGGAGGTTTATTTATAAAGGGCCTATTCACAAAGTGTAGGGGAACTTCAATTGCAATACCCTGGAACTAGTAACAGCAGAATGGCCTGAATGGCCAAGGCGGGTGGGAAGCAGTTACTGGAACCTGGAATGAGAAAGACTCATGTGGAGTCAGCCTCTTCGAGAGGAGCAGTGACTTTAGTTGAGGGACAGAGCCAACCCAAGGCACTGCCACTAAAAGGGAGCCGAGGGAATAAATACCCTGACCTCACTCTCCTCCCTTCCTGGGATCTCCATTGGCCTAGTCCAGCCTGAAGCCAGAAACACAGGACTCCTGTTAATTGAGTCCCCACAGATCAGCCTCCTGGGGCAGAGAGCAGAGTGGAGAAGGCTAGAGAATGGAAAATATCCAGCATAGGGAATCCAGCGTCTGGGGAGTTTCTGCCTTTTTCTGTAAGGCTTCCCTATCACTTGTACCCATGATTATCTGTTCTAGCAGGGCCAGATTCTCCAAGCTGTGGTCAAGCACATCTTGTCCTATAGCTCATGGCTCACAGCACAAGTTTTCAGTCTTAACGCATGTGGGGAGCACTTGTCTCTTTCCTGTTGTCTTTAAGACATATGAATCCTGGCACCTCCCCTTGGCACTGCATATTCCTTTAAGTGGCACTGGTCAGTCTTGCACGGAGATGGAGGCATTGATTTGTAGCTTTGAATCCATGTTTGGTCCCTACTGCCTGAGCCTAAAACCTCTTAATTTTTGCCAATTCTCTCCCTCTTTCCACCACCATCCTGTAACGTTTTGTTGGGAAGCTCTAACCACAACTCAGCATCCTCCTCTCTTTTCCCTGGGACTGCACTCCCTGCAAATGTCTCTCCTTTCTGGTAGCACATAACCTTGACCAGAGGTTTCAGTGCTTGTCTGGTAGCCAGCTCTATAGCAGCAGCTCCAGCTCCAGGAAATCCTGTCTCTGAACCTTAGGCTAAAAGGGGAGGGAGTGGGGGCCCAAATCAGCCAAGGGTATCTGCCCCAGTCCACCTCGCCCCTTCCTGGAGATACTCTGGTTTCTTAATAAGTCATGTGTCCTTCAAGGTTGGATTAAACATCAATTTCCAGCCTGGGGTCACACAAGGATGTCTGGTGGGGAGGGGTGTTGACATCAGTCTGTTGAGCTCATTTTGTAGGGTGCATGTCTCCATTTTTCACTGACTGTTATTTTCCTATTCCCATTTCTGGTATCAGCACCTTGATTTCCTCTGGGAGATATTCCTGCCTGTGCTCTCAGTTCAAGGAGTTCCTGTGTGGCTCACCCCATTCTCCTAGCTCCAGGGTTGGGGAAGTACCCCAGCCAGTCTCATAGGACTCCACCCTGGTACTTTCCTCAGAACTATTAGGAAATTAAGCTCTTTCCCATAGGGCTGATGGTGTCCTGATGGTACTTTTGAGGGCCATCTTGCCACCACATGGGGGACATAAACTGAGAGAGAAGCCAACACAAAAGAAGGCAGAGTGGTGAGATGGAGACAAATTCCTGGTGACTTGACTTGTATGCCTGGATCTAGCCATTCCTGAAGCTAGACCTACTCCTGGCTTTCACATTTATGTGAGCCAATAATTCCACCCTCCCCTTTTATGTTTTTACGTTTTGTTTATTTGATTAATCCATTAGAGATGAACTTCCATAATTTGCAACCCAAAGGATCCTGATTAATATACCTCTGGAAAAATCCATTCTTTTTTTTTATTGGAGTATAGTTAATTTACAATGTTGTGTTATTTTCAAGTATGCAAAGTGATTCAGTTATACATATATATATTCTTTTTCAGATTATTTTCCATTATAGATTATTACAAGATGTTGGGTATAATTCCCTGAGCTATACAGTAGGTCCTTTTTGTTAACCTTTTTTATATATAGTAGTGTGTGTATGTTAATCCCAAACTCCTAATTTATCTCCCCCTGCCCCTGCTATCCCCTTTGGTAATCATAAGTTTGTTTTCTATGCCTGTGAGTCTATTTCTGCTTTGTAAATCAGTTCGTTTGTATCATTTTTTTTAGATTCCATATATAAGTGATATCACGTGGTATTTGTCTTTCTCTGTCAGACTTACTTCACTTAATATGATAATCTCTAGGTCCATTCATGTTGCTGCAGATGGCATTGTTTCATTCTTTTTATGGCTGAGTAATGTTCCATTACATATATATACCACATCTTCTTTATCCATTCATCTGTTGATGGACATTTAGGTTGCTTCCATGTCTTTATTTTAAATAGTGTTGCTATGAACATTGAAGTGCATGTATCCTTTTGAATTAGAGTTTTCTCTGGGTATATGCCCAGGAGTGGGATTGCAGGATCATATGGTAGCTCTGTTTTTAGTTTTTTAAGGAACCTGCGTATTGTTCTCCATAGTGGTTGCACCGATTCACCTTCCCACCAACAGTGTAGGAGGGTTCCTTCATTTCAACACCCTCTTGAAAAATCCATTCGTGATCAGGCCAGAATGCTGATCTCACAGCCATAACTTCCCTCTGGTACTGAGGTAATATTCCAGGGTTATCTCTACTTGGGCTGAATCAGCCTGTATTGGCACTTTTGCAGCAATGGGGAGGGAGGAGCATGTTGGCTTTTAATTTTTATATTGGTAAGAACATTCAACATGAGATTTACCCTCTTAACAAAATTTTAAGTCCACAGTAGAGTAATATTAACTATAGGTACAGTGTTGTATGTTTGGCTCTTTGTTTAGGGTAATGATTAAAACCCAGATTCAGCTGAGAATTTAAATTCCCATCAAAAGCCCTGGGCTGGGACTTCCCTGGTAGCACAGTGGTTGAGAATCCACCTGCTAATGCAGGGGACACGGGTCCAATCCCTGGTCTGGGAAGATCCCACATGCTGTGGAGCAACAAAGCCCGTGT